>NC_073746.1:309550082-309850082 GCF_029784135.1 Toxorhynchites rutilus septentrionalis | reverse complement strand
ACCATGCGCGAAGTCAACTCGAAGGTAACAGTCCGCGAGATCCAGGAAACCATTCAGCTATCGGTTTCCGGTCAAACTGTTTGTCGCCGTCTCGTTGCATAAGGGTTGAATAGCAAAGTTGCCCGGAAGGGTCCATTTATTAACAAGTCACAGCCAAACGGTTATTTCGTGGGGTGGAGTGGGATGCTTCGTGAAAATCGACGGGGAAATTACGATTACGGCTGATTCCTATATCAACATCCATTTGGAGGCTTCGTCTGGATCAAGTAAATCTGGAGGTTTTATCGATCCAGGTGGGTCTCGAAGAAAAGTTCATATTCCAACAGGACAACGACCCACAACATACTGCCAAGAAGACCAATTCTTTCTTCCGTTTTTGTCGGATCAAACCGCTAGAAATACCTCTTCAAGGCTCGGACCTCAACCCCACAGAGAATTTTGTGGGCGATTCTCGATGTCAGGATTGGCAAAACTAGTGTTATCGAGAAAGCAATTGAAGCAATGGAGAAGAGTTGGATCCGCAGCACCTATGGGCCCTGGTGGAGAGTATGCCGAAGTGTCTGCAGCAGGTCCTGAAGACCAGAGAAGGGCACAATAATTATTAAAAAGTCCGTCGTTTACTTTAGTTATCGTGTCTAGAGTAAAAATTAAGTGGACAGTTCTTTGTCACTTTTTTTCAATACAAATTGATTTTTTTAAATGAATTTTCTTTTTTATCAGTATTCCATAGTTATAACTTAAAAAGAATATGAAAAATTGTATCAAAAAAGACTACAGAGTGTTTACTTTGGTTTGAACCAAATAATATGGTTAATCGGTTTTAGGATTTTTGTATTTGAGCAAGTACAATTTCCATCGTGAGTGTCCAAATTAATTTTGGGATCTCTTTTGGAGAACCAACACGAAACGCAAAGTTCACTACTGAAAGAGGAACCCATTCGAAACGAACTAAAAATTACAGAGCTATCCGCTAGGAGCGCTGCTATAAAATAAGCCGTTATTCCAGATTCTATGTTGTTAGACTACCCTAGGCAAGGCCTAAGAATGTATCGGTCAGAGAATTTGAAGGTTTTGTAGACTTTATGCGAACATGCCTGCGAACATAAGTAATTGTTGAATTATTTGTCAGGTAACAGTGTATTTAGCCACACGTGAAGTCATATAAGTGAGTTAAATAATACATTACTTGAATGACAGCCGATTGGATCAGACAAGTTCAAATTTTTATACATCATGGAAAAACGAAATTCTTCCTTGGAGGGATTTTGACTAAATAAAAATTCTTACGGAAGAAATTCGTTGTCAAATTTACACGTGAACTGCTCATTTGCAAAGGAATTACAAACTATGAAATGATTGCATATTTTCCATTGCATAGTTGAAATTGCTTTCTCAATGAAAGACTTTTCTCTGTTTAAAGCAACTTGTAACAGCCCCAATCTAGTTTAAAAATTATCAGAAAAAAAACAGGAACAGCTGTGCCCTTTCGGTACAGAGAAACCATTGACAAGTTCAAATACACTCGACAAAAAAAATTAGAGGAACAGAGTGCGAAGTCGGAAATTTGAAGTGATTTTCGACATGCTGTAAAAAATCAACGCATATCGATGGAACGCGTACGATTTTGAAGCTACGACTTTCAGGTATTAGAATATTTTACGTGCATATTTTTATCTTGGTGTATGTAGGTGTAGTGGCCAACAATATCGGGAAGAAATGAAAAATCGATTTTTCTTTGTTTTTTCAAGAATATTCTTGACTAACACAATTTTTTGCTAACCTACTCAACAGCAAATCCAATTAACCTTATCAACCAGATTTTATTTGAATTCAAGAACGTTCCTGTAGGAACTTCTCACAAAGAGATATTTCAGGTTGAATGAAAAATTACCACTTCGTCTCTGATGATGAATAATTTAATAAACAACCATCGCACCGCAGATCGAAAGACAGTTTTGAAAACTCCAATGAATTCTGCACAAGGATAATTTGTTACTTTGACCAAAAAATATGGATTCAAATTTTATGCATTGATTTCAAAAAAGTGCCAGAAAAATGATCTTTATAGTGCTTTACAAAATCCACTGTAATTCTGCAAATATCGTAGTAAGTTCTAATGTTTGCAGGTAATTTTTAATTTTTTTGTTGAGTAGGTTTGCAAAAAATTGTGTTAGTCCAGAATATTCTTGAAAAAAACAAAGAACAATCGATTTTTCATTTCTTCTCGATATTGTTACCTACAAATACCAAGATAAAAATATGTACGTAAAACATTTTAATACCTGAAAGTTGTAGCTCCAAAATGATACGCATTCCATCGATATGCGTTGATTTTTCACGAAGTTACAACATGTCAAAAATCACTTAAAATTTCCGACTTCTTACTCTGTACCTCTAATTTTTTTTGTCGAGTGTAGTACAGCTGCTCGAATAGGTAATTCATAAAATGAATTCATAAATAATGAATACTACTTTATTTGAATTTTGTTTTGTTCAAATAAACTACAGACAAGAGTCTCATTTCCAAACATTACAGTGCAAATCGTTACAAACGTGACATTCCGTGACTTCCGTTGGAAGCTGATTTAGACCGCTCTACAAATCGGGAACGAACTATTCAAAAATATACCCCGATAACGAGGCCGAAAAAAAATAATCTCAAATGATGTTTGGAACAAAGTTATTTACTTCAAAACAAGATTACCTTCCTAGAGGAGAGTTGTGATCATTTTTTGCAAAATCGATATAATATTTTCGAAATTGTCGTTTTGATTCACATTTGTTATCCGATTATAGGATAATTCGCATTCGCATCTAATACAGACCGAAGCAACAGCTCGTATCATTGGATCGTATGATTCATATTCCAAAAAAGACATCATATTGAGCAATTGAACATTTAATGTGGACCCCATAGACCTCGTATGTTGCCACATAATATTGTAGCTGCAAGTTTATGTTGTTTCAATTCGGATTTAGCAAGATTTGATTGCACATCATGCGTCTGCCTGCAATTCACCGTTTGAGTTTGCGAAACTACGGGATCACCACTATGCCACAGTTTCGCACAGATTGATTGTCTAATTTTCACCTCGCATTTAATTTGACTGCCAATCATATGCTCGAAAGGGTGCAATTACTTACCATTATCAGACGCAGTGCGCCTAGCTCGTGTGCAACGTCCGTCATTATGTTGATTGTCGGTTGAACGCTATTACTACTGGATGGTTCTTCCTCCGAGGGATGCGTGATGGTAACTTCGACAACCGAAAAAAATCACTGACTGTCACACACACACCACACACACGTTGAGATATCAATCTCTATTGTCTTGGGAATTGGTGCTGTCCAAAAGTAATATGTGTTACCGGATTGCACTCGCAAACACGCTTCAATTACGTCTTTTTCCTCGTAACCGTCTTTTCTCCTCTTTATGACACAATCGTTATCCAATAATCACAAACAACAATAGCGGATGATGGCGATGATGATCGGGCGATAACAAGTTGCGATAACGCGAGCACACACTTAGCTTCCTACAATTCTGAGCACCTTGACGACTTGCTTTCTCTATTTTCACCGTTTCACGTTTTTTCTGTTATTGCAGGCAGAGAGACTCGAAACTCTTTCCAGCAAAACTAACCGTCCAAGCTCTGGACGCTGACTGATCCTTCTCAACAAAACCTCTTCAGGTCAGTAGTGAAGTGTATACTTTTGGTTTTGCTCTTGAACCACCTCTTCAGAGCTACCACAAATATTGAAGAAACGCGTCGTCAACTGGAAGGGATCGCTCGTCATGTACTACACACGAACAACAAACCACAGTTGATCAAACTTTCAACGGGAGCGCGCGTGAACGTGAACCGAGTGCCGAGTGCAAAGCTAGTGCTGCTTTCTGGCCACTTTTCTGCTAGCGAGTGAGCGCTCTCGAAATTGGCGAAATGCTTTTATAAATTTTCCACGCCGCCGCCGTGCTGAAGAGGAAAAAAGACCGTCGCGACGCCACACGGCAAACCGCGCGACCTTTCACGATTGCCGCTGCGCGCCGATCACCTTTGGCAGCTTTGCGCGCGCCTTTTGCCCCGTCTTCTATTGTGAGCGAACGAGCGAATAGAGAGAAAATTCAGCCGTCGCGATTTGCTCTTTCTCTTCAGAGTGTGGTCTTTTTTTGCTGGTTCGCTCTCGGCATTTGGGAAAATGAAAGAAACAAGGAATGCTAATTGAGCGTTCGTGACAAAGAACACGAAGAATGTCACTCAACACGTTTCCATGGAGACGCGCTGTGATTAACGAATGGTGGGAAATAGAAAAATGTTTCGATCATGATTTTAATGTAATTTTTTCCATCTTCATTGGTTAGATTTTTCTCGAGAATAGTTCAATACAAAATCATTGCCATACACAAAATATATACAGGGTGTTAGCAGGGGATAGTAACTTCAAGCAAAAAAGTGGGACCGATTCGAGATTGCTTTTATGTAAACAGTGAACTTTTTTTACACTCTAAAAATCGAACCGACTTGCACTGACAACTGAATGATATTGTCAATTTGTGCGAGATGCCTCAAAACAGCTGGGAATAAATATTGTTTATATACAGTAAGTTACATTTAATGCGACGTTTAGATTATTGAACAGACCTGTAATGTGACACGTTTAATTGGACATTTGTGTAAACATCGAGTTCGGGGACCAAATTATGGCGCCACATTAAAGTTGCCACCAGACGTCGACACTGTATCACTCACATCGCCAATGTTCAATTACAGGCCAAAATCGCCTCCAAAGCGACACTGAGTGGTGCCTCGGCATGTCGTATTAAATTTAAATTACTGTATTATGTTGTTATTTATGTCATAATGCATATGTCATAATGCATAATGTCATAAGCAATGGACACACATTTATTTTCCACTTGCAACAGTATTCACGATGATTGGATGGATGAATATACGACTCCTACATGCATCTAGTACAACTATTGTCATGCGTATATACGATTTACTACAGACAACCCAAAAACGAATGGCGGAAAACGTTCTTAATAATTATGATAATTAATATAGATTCTTGTAAATACATGTATGTTTGGAATATTACGTTAAAAAATATTTTTAAGTCAGAATATTTCCGGTTTTAAGAAAAGTGAAAGTTAAAGTTGCTTTTTTTATTTTTAACTTTTAAGAACGAAAGATTATCTGTTTGCCGGTCTTTTGAGTTCTGATAAACATAGTGACAAAATAAATTAGTTCAACTTCGTCATTCAATTGCACTTAACTCAAAACTGTAGACATGAGATTATGAACTTGACAAACCAAGCTGCCATGTATGCCATCCCAGTAAACATTCAATCGTATTACTATCGTATATAGAGCATCGAATATCTGATATTTTGGGTGGTATATGATGCGCCTAAATAGCATATACAGTAAGTTACCTCTAATCCTCGACATACCGAGGCACTACTCAGTGTCGCATTAGAGGTGATTGGCCTGTAATTGGACATTCACAATGATAGTGGTACAATGTCGACGTCTTGTGGCGACTTCCAATCTGGAGCCATACTTCGGATACCAAACTCGATGTTTACAAAATATCCAATTAGAGATGGAAAAGTCCTATTATTTGTATCCCATTACAAGTCTGTCCAATTAACTAAATGTCGAATTAGAGGTAATTTACTGTACATGCAAGGTTATTAGGCAATACCTAATAACATAATAAGTTTGTTGTCATACGAATATACGATTCATCACTGCCATAAAAAATGGCGGAAAATATTAAAGTAAAATGTTCGGCCCGGGGAATCACCATTTTTGTATGTATATAGAACCTTTATAAACATTATGTTTGTACAAATAGGAATCAATCAATTGACTTTCAGATATATAAATATTTGATATGAGTGGGGCCACGCTTATAAAATTGCTCCGATGGGATTTGAACTCCGGTTGTTTGGATTATCAAGCCGCAGCTATCTCGTACGGCTACCTGAAATATGATTCTAGGGCAATTAAAGTTCTTACATATGATACGAAAGAGTTGCACTCGGATACTTCATTCCTGATTGTTTATTGTGCTTTAGTGGAAGTATCGAAAAATTTATATAGAAATGGATAAATAAAATTCAGTACTACATGTTTCAAGTAATCAAATAACATGAAGTAAAAAATTTCATTCATATTTTAACAATTTAAAACTGCCTTCGGGCCTGCCCAGCAAACATTAAATCGTAAAAAAAATTCGAGGGGTTGTATCAGAGACACGACCGCTTAAAACGTAGGGCTACGCAATCTTTTTTCTTTTGAAATTTGATGGTTTATCATTTCGAATAATATTTGCGAATACGTCGAAATTTCATAAATAACTCTTTAGTAAAAAATTTTTTGCCCTTGCGAGAACAATACGCTATAGTTATATGTCACAATTCGTTTTTTTATATCAATGCACGCATTGCACTGAATATTAACGAGTGGCATCTTCCGTGCATCGCCATCGAAGACGAATGAACTCTCTGAGTTTCAAATGTCTATAATTCAAAAGAAGAAGAAGAAGAAGTGCATCGCCATTCAACAAGCATCAAAAACGGGTCTAACAGATGCATACAGTTGCAGTGCTAAAAATGAAACATCGCAAGAATGACCGTTTATGAAAAATCGTTTCTCGACTCTCGGTCGATACCGTCAACAAAGTTTCTAAGTTCTATGTTTTGCGCAATGAAAACAAGCTACACACAAAAAAACCAAACACTTCTTCTTATTTTTTCTTGAGGAACCATCTGTTGACGGTTCGATGTGAGGGCCAGTTACTGCAGACTATATGCCCTGTGTTTTTCTGCTGACCGCATACTGTTGTGTTTGTAAATTCATTCTAATGACTTTGACAAATGATCGCACATGTTGTGTTTATAAATTCATTTCAATGACATTGACAAATTCCAATATTTCTTTATAAAAGAATTGGTTCCCAGATTCGAATAGTTCAGTAAGCGTAGCAAAATGAGTTTCATATGAGAATTTGGATCGTGATACAGCGTATCTTGGGCAACCCATAATAACATGTTCTGATGTTTCTGGTACGGCGCAAATCTCACAATTTGGATCATCTGTTATTTTCATTTTTGCCAACCAAAATTTTGAGAAGTTATGTCCGGTTATGAGTCTGTTTAGGAGCCTGACTTCATATCCTTTGAATGTGCTTCCAGTGTACCACGGTTTCTCCGAAAATACAGGTTGAATCGAGGAGAAAATTTTGCCCTTGTCTTCTGAATAAACCTGATACCAGTCTAAATTTCTTTTCTGCATCTGTTTTTTAAGCTGTAACATTGCGTCATTGAGTTGTAAACGATTGCTGATTACGCTGGTTGTTGTTAGTCCTCCTTTTGCAAGCTGATCCGCGATCTCGTTTCCTTCTATATTGACGTGGCTGGGACTCCACTGTATCCGAATGTCCCATCTTCTGCAGATGGTAATAATATCTGTAACATTCTTTTCCGCTAATCCAGATTCTTGTGCGTTTTGCAGTATAACACATGCTGCTCGTGAGTCAGTGTATATAACCATTGCACTTTGCTGTTGTTCCTCGATGATATTCGTGGCGATTCGAATCGCGTAAACTTCTGCAGAAGTTATGCTGGTTTCATTTTCCAATCGATAACTGATTTTCTGTTTTGAGAACTCTGCATATATACCTACTCCGCACTACTCCGTCATGCGTATATACGATTTACTACAGACAACCCAAAAACGAATGGCGGAAAACGTTCTTAATAATTATGATAATTAATATAGATTCTTGTAAATACACCGTCCCGTCCTTTGAAGCGTCAGTATATACCTTTCCACGATGCCTATCTCTTCCATTCATTACAAAAAGTGCCAATTGTTTCAACCGCATAGGATTACAATTTTGCTTCGCTGAGTTTAAACCTTCTAGGCAATCGAAGATTTCGATTCCTTCAACTCTACACATCTTGATCAATGGATCAATATTGTCAAAAATCCTTTTGTTACTCCAATATAATTTTTCCATGTACGTATATTTGGACCATTGCTCGCTGTCTTCTGGTAAGTGTACTTTTCGAAGTTGCTTAGCTACTACATTACCTGTAGAAATACACCTTGCAACTTCTCGTGATGCAACGTATTGTTGTCTGATGTCTAATGGACCATGTCCGCTTAGACCTGCCAATGCATTGAGTGGTGTCGTCCTAGTTGCGCCAGTCACCCGGCGTAGGCATTGATTGTTCGTCACAGTTAACATTTTGCGATTTGTTGGTTTGGCGTTGTTGTAAATACCACAGCCGTATTCCATAACACTGCGGAAAACTGCCTTGTATACTTTAAGCATTACGTCTGGATGAGTACCATTCTTCACACCGCTAAGTATCTTAACCATATTTAGGCGATCTTGAATTTTCCTTCGTGTGTCTTTGATATGAATTCCGAAACTCAGAAAGCGGTCTATAGTTACTCCGAGATATTTATGATACGGTACTGTCTCCACTAATGTGCCGTTTATTCTAATGTCTAAAGTCTTGTTGTTGTTCATAAACAGCACCGCTTTGGTTTTGTCTGGGTTGATTTCAAAATTTAGAGATGTTGCTGCTTCCAAAAACGTACCGATGAAATTTTTAGCGGCTTCATTCAACTTTTCTAGCGTTTTTGCTCTAACAAGTAGACCAAAATCATCTGCGTATTGCACGAGTGCTCTATCTTCCCGACTTATCTGGTGAAGTTCTAACGTATATACGTTGAAAAGTGTTGGGGACAAAACATCTCCCTGGGGCAAGCCATTCGTGATTCTCCTGCAAATACTCCGATCGCGCAATTGGAGGCTGATTTTCCTCTTCGTAAGAAACGATGATATCCATGACTGTATATCCACAGACACGCCGAGTATAGACATTATATCCACTAATTTTTCTACTTTGACCGCATTGAATGCATTTGAAAGATCGATACATATTAAAGCAGTCACAAAATTTTCTCTTTTGCTTGCTTTTATCCAGTTTATCACAAAGGAAACGCAAGTGGTCGTCGATAGATGTTTACGAAAACCGAAAGAGGTATCCGGAAGCACCCCACCTGATTCGAGGAACTGTTGTAAACGGTGTAGTACTGCTGAATTCGCTACCTTTGCCAACGTTGGTACTAACGAAATCGGTCGCTTTCCTGTGGGTATGCTCTGGTCACGACCATGTTTTGGAATAGCAACCACCTTTATAATTTTCAGAGATTCGCTTACTATTCCGCGCCTCCACATGATATTGATATCTTCGATGATCTTGTCCGTTACCTCTGGGCTTAGACACCTGAGCAGTTCGTAAGTTAATTTATCTTCTCCTGGCGCAGAGACTTTTCGTTTAGAGTTGAGTATCATTGTCCAGTTCTCCCTCGTCAGTAAGTCATCCGTGGCTACTTGAAGTGGATAAAATGGATACTCTATTTCTGGAGCTGAGTATTGTGCACCAAAATGTGTATTAAGGAAACATTCAGCTTCATCTGCATCGTCGTAGATAATGTTATTTTCTTTCCTGCTGATTCGCTTTCCTGTTAGTCTACCTATTTTGAGCCACAGTTCTTTCGATTCGGTAAACGGTCCGACTTCATCCGGAAATTCTTCGAACTTCTTTTTAATTTCTTCTCGTTTTCTTCGTAGAAAAATTGCAGCTTTCCGCTTTAACTCTATGAGGTTCTGCACACTGGATAATCGGTTGAATTCTTTCCTTGCTGAATTTTTCTCCTTCCATGCTGTCTCAACGCTATCTGACCACCAAAATTTCGGTGTGCGAACATCTTTCTTCTTGTTCCTCTTATGAATCGTTATGGAATTTCTTGTTAGATCTTCTATAGTTTGCACACTTGATAGGTTCAGGTTAGAGATTTGTTCAGTAATCCTCTTTCTGTCAAAAAAGAACCCTGATCTAGTCTCATTTTCACTTGTCCAATCAATTTCAATTCCGACATGATGGCTTCCTATGCCGAAATCTAATGTTTTCCAACTCATATTGTTAATCAATTCTCTCGAACATAGTGTAACATCGATTGCAGTAGATCGTGCATTATTACAAATAGGTATGAATGTGTATGAGCCATCATTTAAAAAGAAAAGATCACTGTTGTTGGAAACATCTACCAGAATTTCACCTTTTCTATCACAGATATCGTCACCCCAAACGAAATGATGTGCGTTTAAGTCTCCTCCAATCAGCACTCGTTTAAAACCTTGCAAACCGTGGAAAATTCTTCGTATATCATCTTCAAATACCTTCAATGTAATTGAGGGGCTCGCATACAGTGATACTATTACTAAATCAAGGTGTATGATCCGTACACTAGTCACCTGTGTCAATCTAGAGACGATTGGAGAAGGAATCAGTTTGTAGTTCAACGAATTTTCCAAATATATTCCGGCCCCTCCATACTTATCATCTCTTGAACTAGGAATATAATGGAAACCAGTTATTTTGTATTTGTTAGTGTTTTCCATTGCTTGATCTGTCCATGTTTCCGATAAAATCGCTGCTGAATATTCATATCCATTGAGTACACGATGTATTTCATTTTTATTTCTGCTTAAGCTTTGTACGTTGGCTTGGAGTATTTTAAAGGTTTTCTTCGCCATTTGGGATCTCTGGTAGGTGTTCCATTTGATCTGTATCCATAATTATCGTGTTAGTCAGATTGAAATGTTTCATAGTACATCTTCTAAATGTCTCTCTCACGTCCATGTCTTCGTTCACATTTTCGATAAAGTCCGCGTAGAAAGACATAATAAGCTCCTGTTGTCTACGGCTTTCCGTGGCTTGCATCTGGTGGAATTTTTCCATAAGGAGTTCTTCCTTTTTCTTGAATTCTGCTTCCAATCGCTCCTTTTCCGTCGATTTGAGGTTTTTGTTCAATCCAGTTCCATTTTTTGCCTCTGGTATCTCTGCAACAATAAGATTTCTTTGTTCAGTAGTTTTATTAGCAGCTGTTTGCACCAGTGGCTGTTCACTTAAAACTCTCTTTTGCGATTTTTTCTTCGGATCCTCCTTATACGTTTTAACAGCAGCATGTACTGCTTTCCTCTCTTGATTGGTTTTTATCCATTCCTCACGCATTGGGTTCTTCCAAGTGAATTGGCCTTTCGTTAGTTGTGCATATGTTTCTGCTACTGTCGGGAACTCCTCCACATTTCGTAATGGTTCGTACATATTTTGTAATTCAGGCACTTGTTCTCGGGCTTCTGCATACGTCCAGTTTCTCTTTGACATTAGACGTTTAATATCGTGTTGTCTTTTCCGCTCGGGACAAGTTTGATCTACCGAGCTATGTTCGGATGACTTACAGTGAACGCAGTGGTATGTTTTCGAGCATTTTTGATATTCTTCTTGTTGTTCGTGCCGTTGACTGCAGCGTTGGCATCTCATTGCTCCTTTGCAGTTATCTGTCTTATGTCCAAATCTCAGACACTTCAAGCATATTATTACTTTCGGCCTAAATGGCTGTACACTGCTGGAGCAGCAGAACATCTTGACGTTTCTTGGCAATTCGTTTGCACGGAAATTTATGCTTATTCTGTTTATCGGTACTTTTCCAATGCCTTCCTCATACCTTGTCATCCTAATAACATCCATTATTGGCACTTCGCTCTGGATCTCCGCCTTGAGTTCGTCCACGTTGATATTTGTTGGAACACCTGCGACTACTCCTGCGATACACACCAAATGTTTTGGTACATATGCTCTATATGCGCTGTCTCCTTTGTTAAACATTTCGATCAGTAGATTAGCTTTCACGTAACTATTTACAAAGACCATGATTTTGTACTGTCCCACGTATTTCATATCACTGACGTAGTTCTTCATCCCTAGATCTTTCAGCGTACTTCCGAGCGAAAATTTGTTAATTTTTACGTTTTCTGTTCTCCCCTGAAGTTCGAAAAAGATTCGATACGGTGCCATATCCGTTATGGTGTACTCAAAACTGCTCAGTTTTTCTGCTGTCTTCTGAGTAAAACGGTCCGATTCTGCAACCCATTTAGTTCCTCTATACTCCGTGTTTTTTTCACTGTTTTGCTTGAACTTTTTTGCAATCGCTCCTGTGCTCTTCATTGCACCCGGATCCGGTGGATCCGTCACCTCCTCCTCCATATTCTCCAAGGTTGTTTATGATTTTCTTTTTCTTCTTTTTCTCTTTTTTCCAGTTCACTCAAATATGGTATTTCGTAAACAAAACCAATAACGCTGCCCAATTGTAGAATTTGAAATAATCAACTCCAATTCTTTCTTTTTTTTTTTTTTTTTTTTTTTTTAAATATTAACACCGATTTGATAGTCAAAAAATGCACAACTGTGAACCAAACACTTAAACACCTCGTAGTAGAAATCTGTCAGTATGCATACACTCTCCTACGAAACATAGTGGAAAAAAATATATTCGTCGATGTAAACAAGCAGTGAAAAAGGAGACACTTTTCGACGAGTGATTTGTATGAAGTTCCACTGCCGTGGTGTTAGGCTAGGTTAGGTGTTAGGTTAGTGCAAATATTGTTCATACCATACAGTACACTCCGTTTCATAATTATAGAACCACTCAATTTTCCTGAGTTTCCAGAGATATGTAAGAAGTCGGTTGAATTGAAGTGTATGTATAATAACTATCTTCATTCATAAGACTGGCCCTTTAACTTTATTTTTGTGTTCAGGCGCGATACTTCCAATAAACAAAAATGTCAGTGGTTTATAACCATAGATACTAGATATTTTCAAAAAGGTCTGGATTAGATAGCTTTTCATCAACGCGAATGCAGCCAGAAGTGCAACGAAGTACTTCAGAATAATTTACTGCTGTTTTGACGTAGAACTACGTCTTTCATTAAGAGTGCCAAATCAGAAAACAGGTCACGTTTTCTTGAAATAAAGTTAACGTTAATAACTATTTTTGCCGCGAACGGATTTCGGCGACTTACATACTAAACGAATCGGAAATTCCCTAAGATTTGTTTAATTCATGAAAACTTTAAGCTTTCCAATTTTCCATACATTTGTTCTGTCCATTTGTGTGCTTTCCCGAACAAAGCTGTCAATAACGAGCAACCTATCGACGAGCAACGAAGGGGAAATCGTAGGATTTAAAATCGCCGAGAACAAAGGAAAAGCAGAAGAATGAAGGGGAATACTTGGCTAGAGTATAAACAGTGGATCTCGCTGAGGTTAACTTTCAGTCTCGTTCTGTATTCAAACCAATGAACATCGCTTGCTCTTCTTTGTTTTACGTCATCACATGTCTTCGTTTCGGATTGAGCTGTAGACGCCATCAAATTATTCACTCTCTGATGTCTCTGGCATTGCAATCATTGCATTAATCTGACGCCATTGCATTAAGGTTCTGAGCTACACAATTGTGTGGGGAATCATCAAGCTAGGCTATCGTCGGCTCACCAAGAAAATAAATGTTCTGAAATTTTGCCTATGATGCTGTTTCGCATGACGGGAGCAAAACTCTCTCCACCAATGATGACAGCTACGCTAATCGAAACAAACAGAAATGGCTTCTGTTGAGAAGAGCGTAAAACGGAGATAAGTGTATGTATATTTAGTTGCTTCAAGCCATCGATATATGGAGATTTGTATGCGTACGTGTATGCTTTATAACTTGTACGTAAAAATAGTGTATCTTCTCTACGCTGAAATCCCATTTGTATCTGCCTCGTGTGCATTGGCCCTGTCACGATGCAACAATCGCGTAATTTTTGATGCTGTTATTTTTGGTGGTAAACGCAAAACCCGAAGAAGGAATGGTTCAATTTGAGTCATCTATATTTCGTTGTGTTCGTCTCTTCCCGTAGATCAATATAGCGGAGAGAAAAATCGGAAAATAGAATATATGTTCTACAATTAGCTAAGCGTTGTTAGTCCATTTGATGTTGGCGCTAACGAAATTGATTTTTGTTCGAAACATGTTATTTCCACATGCTTGAAGAATTTTGAACGAGAATTGTGTCTGAAAATAATTTCATATTATAAGGACGAATTTTTGTAGAAGTACTAGACAATTTATAGTAAAAGGAAATTGTAAAGGGTCAAAAGGTAATCAATCAATGAAGAGTTCAGTGATTGGACTCACTAACGTTCACTTAGTAAGAAAATGTGGATGTTTGAAAGTATTCAAATTAAAAAATCTATTTTGGGCGGGACGAAGTTCGTCGGGTCAGCTAGTGATAAATATAAACAACGAGGGGAGATAGCGGGAATGAAATATTTGTGCTAGGGTATTATTAATGAATCCCTGCTGATGCAAATATTCAGTCTTTTTCCAAGCAGTTAACATTGTTTGTTTTCCGTCATCATGAGGGCTTCGTTTGTGCCTTTGACATTGCACCAATGCATTAAACTGACGTTATGGCGAAGCGGGCGTTAAGGTTGTGCGCCAAAAAATATTTGGGGAATACCAAGCATCTTGAATGTCATACTGGAATGTTATAAGTTATTTGGGTTCACGTGCCAGTCGCAAAACTTCCTCCAACTAGGATTGCATTTGCGCTAATCTTGATGCTACTGTTTTCGAGGATGTTGATATTAACAAAATAAGTTTATTTCGCTTGTTCAGTCACCAAGAAAGTAAATGTCGTTCTGGAATTTTGTATGTGATTAGGTTTCGCTTGCCAGTAGCAAAACTTCCTCCACTATGGGTGACAGCTGCGCTTATCTCGAGCATGAGAAAGTAATGCACCTTTATCGGAGGCCGGTAATATTAACAGAAATGTTTCTTTTGAGAATAGCGCAAAATGATGGGAAGTGTTTATATTCCTAGTAGGTTCAAGCCACCAATGTATGGCTCTGTATGCATGCTATGGCGAACGCTTGTCTGGCGCTTGGTTTACGTTGTACGAACGATGCCTACAGTTGCGATTCCACTGAGGCAATACTAAATAACATGTAGCATGATATTTGATACTTGCAAGTGTTGTCATTGTTGTTGCCTCCCTGCGGTGCCAAAGATCTATTGATGTAGTTAAAGAATCATGACAAGGTGCGGCACTAAGCGCTAAGGTCCGTTACAAGCACTAATTACTGTAATTTGCTCTGAAGGAAAATGAGAGAAAAATGTGAGCTGAGGGGGAGCTGTGATATTGCACTGGTTTTTTTACGCCGCGTAAAACCGCGTTAATTGGAAAATCCGCGTGAAAAACCCGCGTTAATCGGAAAATCCGCGAGAAAAATACGCGTTAATTGGAAAATCCGCGTAAAAAAACCTCGTAAAAAACCGCGTAAAAAAAACCTGGGTGTAATCGACTGTAGCCGAGTGTATGTCAATTGCGAAAAGATCACCGGAATAGTTTTCGAGGTAAATTTTCAATGCATTGACATGAAATAAATTACGACGTACGATCAGCAAAATTAACCGTTCAAGCTCTAGGTTAGTTTTGTTAGTGTATTGTGCTGCGAGGGCAAGAATGAATCATCAATCAATTATCGTCAACTGATTTTACAATGAAAAAAACATTTCAGGGATTATTCTACTAAGCAGTTGTTTCTAAAATTACACAGCATTATAGAATAATATCCGAAGTTATAAACAAGCGACTTATATAAAATAACAGCGTAGTTCTACGTCAATAATGCGGTCGTATCTTGGGCACAACCTCCTATAATTTTTCACATCAAAAACAGGAAGTGGGTTATATCTATGGTATAACCGCAAGGGTGACGTAGGACTATCGTTGATTTAGAGATCAGTTGTTTGAAGTTGAATCTGAATTCATTCTGAATGAATGAATATTTGGGGGACTTCGAAAACGAGAGCGTTACGTTGGAGGCACAAGGTTTTATGCATCCAATATTGGATACGGAAATATCCTACTGATGGGGAAGAATAATCTTCAGAAGCAATCCTGTTAATTGCAATTGATTGAAAAATCACAAAACCAAATGTATTTGGTCACAGTTTTACATGGATAGAAAACATTCAAATAAACTCTTTCACACGAATGTATTTTTAAATTCCCAGAGGAACTGGCAGATTATTTTCCGGATCTTTCTCGATGCTGAATGGCATCCAAACGGAAAGAATTCCGTGCGTGTATGTGTGTGTGTAGCGGCTGCTTCGATGGTCACCTTCTCTTCTCCTGAAGGATCGACTTCTCTGTGCTCCATCACAGTTTCAAACAAACTGCGTGCGTTTCAGGGCAGATCTCGATCCTTCGCCGTCCAGCACCCTCAGCAACGATGTTGTCTTGTCGATGTCCTCACGAAAAATGAATGCATCTCACTTTTTTTTTTCACTTAAATTCTTTTTATTTCTTAATTTGCTTTACATTATAATAAAGTACTACATATCAAGTGATCAACCTAGGGTTCTACATCTTTAAGTTGCAATGTCAAGTTTTGTAATGATTTGTATCATACACATTATTCGATTGTTTCATATTCCTATTATAAAATCATGCCTAAACTTTTCTAGTTTTTTGTTACCTTTTTTTTACCTAAATCTAACTTATAAGATACCCTCCCCAAATTATTTACATTATCCCAACTTACACTACTTATCTAACTGGAAATAAATATATCTACCCAAACCCAAAGCCGTTACCTTGAAAGGTAACGACTATGAAGTCAGGTAGCATACTCATACAGATTTTGTATTATTCCGTGTGTTGAGAGAGCGCAACTCTGTTCAAATTTCATACAATTGTTATTGATAATTTCATCCAAGGTTTTAATCCCGGCCAGCTGATGTATCTCCGAATGTCGCGTTCTGGGTGGAGAGTTTAGAATCATACGAAGAATTTTGTTTTGTATGCGTTGAAGTTTTAATTTGTGAGTTGGAGCACAGCACTCCCAAATGGGCATCGCATATGCGATAACTGGAAATGTTATTTGTTTGTATACTGCAAGTTTATTCGTTAGAGATAATCGAGAGTATCTATTGATCAGGGGATACAATGACCTGATTAAAATGTTGCATCTTGTGTCTGTTTTGTCAATGTGTGCTCTGAAGGTAAGCTTTCGATCGAAAGTTAGACCCAGATACACTACTTCTGAAGACCATTCAATACTATTGCCATTAAGACTGACTGTCATATTTTGAGGAGGAACAAGCTTTGGAGTGTTCTTGTGGGGGAAACAATATAACTTGTGTCTTTGCGGCATTTATGCATATTTTCCAATTATTGAAATATCCAGACAAAGCGTCTAACCCTCTTTGAAGTTTAGATCTTAGTTCTGTGATACTTCTGCCCTTGTAAATGATGGCAGTGTCATCTGCAAATAGTGACAGTTTCCCATCAGATGGGAGTGCGGGAATATCTGAAGTGTAGATATTGAAAAGAATTGGTCCCAAGATGGATCTTTGAGGAACACCTGCATTCACAATGAATTTCTCCGATGAAATATTGTTTATAGAAACATTGAACGCTCTATCAGAAAGATAATTTTTGATAATTTTTATCAAGTATGTAGGAAAACCAATGTTCTGAAGCTTGTAAATGAGACCATTATGCCAAACATTATCAAATGCTTTTTCAACATCAAGAAGTGCCATGGCAGATGATTTTGAAACTGACTTGTTTCGTTTGATTATGTTGAATGCATCTCACCACCAGAATATCGCTTAAGTATGCTTTTTGTGCGTGATTGAATCGAGAGAAGGAGTGGTTTCCGATGGCAATTTGGAAGGCAAACTAGAGGGGAATGAACTCTCTGAGCTCGGAACTTTCGGCGACTGAGCAATAATCGATTGCGGGCGCATACAATATTGGATACGGAAATATGGGGAAGAATAATCTTCAGAAGCTATTCCGTTAATTGCGATTGATTGAAAAATCACAAAACCAAATGTATTTGGTCACAGTGTTACATGGACAGAAAACATTAAAATAAACTCTTTCACATGAATGTATTTTTAAATTCCCAGAGGAACTGGCAGATTATTTTCAGTAACGATTAGATATTTCCACATTTTCCTCGATACTGGAAGCCCACCAGTGGTTAATGCTAACTCGATAACCATCTGTTAATAGCACTTGATTGAAACATATTTGGTCACAGTATTACATGGATAGAAAACATTCAAATAAACTCTTTCACATGAATGTATTTTTAAATTCCCAGAGGAACTGGCAGATTATTTTCCGGATCTTTCTCGATGCTGAATGGCATCCAAACGGAAAGAATTCCGCGCGTGTATGTGTGTTTGTGTGTGTAACGGCTGCTTCGAGATCTTCCCGGGGAACCGTTTGTGGCATCACTCTCCTCCTGATGGATTCCCTTTAGGCCTAGGTGCACAAACAGGCTCTTGGTGACACCGTTCATTCGCGCTTTCATGATAAACGAAGAGCTTCACCACAACAGCGACAACATGCTCCAATCGCTGTTCAATTAGAACTGAGTGGATTTCCGAGCGGCGCTCGCTTATATACCTATTGGTGATTTCAATAGCCTGTTTTGAAAGCAATTTTAAGACTATTGAAACAAGTTTTTGGATCAGAAAGTAACAAGTATAGAACGCGTAGACATTTTATCTTTCGAATGAAGTGTTTATCATACCATTTCGTTCAGTTGTTTAGGAGCTATTAACGCTCAAAATCTCGGTCTCCGGCGTAACGCTTTCGTTTTCGAAACTTTGATTTTACACCCCGGTATAGAAATGAAAGACGTAGTCCTACGTCAAAACACCGTGAAAACTGGGTAATTTGTCATCAATTCATAAAATTCTGAAGGCCATGGTTTGGTTTAATGCATAGGAGCTTTAGATTCTGGACTGGATAGCTCAAAACCCTATCATGAACTTATGAGGAGTGATCGTACGAATAGTTGATGCAGCTTACAAGCAGTATGAGTGATTTGAAGAGCTTAAACGATCCTTTGCGTAGAACGAGACACACACTACAAAATGGTGCAGCTTGGTCGAAGCCACCCCGAATGGGTTATTTGAACTGATTGAGAACTAAAGATGAACTACGAATTAGATGTGGAATTGACGTTAATTTTGTAAAGGAGTGAGAGTTTTTCCATCTAGTTCTATAGTTATGAAACACTGGAATTTTAGTTTTTTGAATGTTTCGCGCCTGAATGCAACAAATAAGTTCAAATGGTCTTATGAGTAAAGATAGTTGTTGTATTCTACACTATACACATCAATTCTTACTTATTACATGTCTCTGGAAACTCAGAAAAAGGGGAAATTCTAAAGGTATGAAACGCAGTGTATGAATATCTAATACAACATATCATAACACAATGTGTATAACATTCGTATCGAAACTTGTAGAGTTGTAGAACGGTTTTATAGCATTTTTCGTATTTTTTTCTTAAAGACAGTTTTTCTATATAAATAAAAATGATTTGTTGTCCGTTCCTCACGATTTAACTCGTGAACGGAGCAACGAATTTGAAAATCAGTATCAGGTATGATGCGTCTTGGTCTGCGTCAGGTTTATATGCCAAAACAGAAATCATATACAGCGAATAAAAAAAAACATTTCTGGGGGAACGTGAGTGTTCGAAATTATTAAAATCAAAATATCAATCGTGGGAGCGTCGGAGTTCGTCGGGTGAATCAAAATAAAGTTGTATTGTTCTGACCATTTTATCGTATCACTCATATATTTATTTGTTTGTCCTCGTCTTCGATTTACAATCGTACAGACTAAAACTTAAATTATGTCTTTAATCCTAGCCTTAACACTATTCTTGGACATCCCAAAATCGTGGACATGGCAAATCGCGTTGAATGCTCTCAGACATGAGTTAAATGGGCCATTCTGTCCGTAACTGGTTCTGTGAAATGGCAGATTGATGACGGGAGAACTACGAAGAGTTCGTGTTGGTACATTTAAATTTATTTGTTGCAGCAGCTCCGAACGATCAATATAACTCTCTCTGATATCGAATACAAACGTTTGTTGGAGTTTAAGTCGCCGAGCTGATAAGGTTTCCAAACCGATGAGCATGCAACGCGAAGCGTAGTCAGGCAAGTTTACAGGATCGCTCCATGGAAGTTGTCGTAAGGCATATCGAGTGAATTGCTTCTGAATTCGCTCTAGCTTGGCAACTTGTACTGTCTAGTATGGCGACCATATTGGAACTGCATACTCAAGAATGCTGCGAACCAGTGTGCAAAACAGTATTTTGAGTGTTTTGTGTTGTAGTTCGCGAGATGATTGAAATAAAAGAACTATAATGTTATACATAAAATACTCTAATAACTAAATTTATTCATCTTCATAAAAACGTGTATTGTACGGACGACAATGATGAAGTGAACACATAGTGTGCTTCATCTACCCGGAAACGACAACTCTCCGCTCTATTGTTTCACTCGTGACGTCGATACAAGTGACAGTTGAATCTGTCACTGGCGAGCCCAAGTGGTAGATTCTCTGTGGTATTGCCAGTTGTCTCCAACAGAGTGTGTATACATCCGTTAGCTGAACAGTCTGTCTCCGAATGAATCCAAGCACCGCAAATGCTTTGGCTGCAGTGGCTGAGACATGATCTTGGAATCGTAGTTTTGAATCCAATGTGATGCCGTGAAAATGAGATTATCTTACATTTCGTTATGTTCATCGCCATACCATTTTCACGGCACCACAGCATGAGCTCATCGATGTCGCTTTGCAGAACTAGACAATCGAGGACAGATGAAATTGTTATATATAATTTTAGGTCATCGGCAAACATTTTCTTCGGAGACTTTAGTCTATAGCATAGGTCATTCACGAAAAGAATAAAGATCATAAGGACCAAGCACGCTTCCCTGTGGCACACCAGAAGTAATAGGAAAATTTTCGGAACAAACTGAGTTAATGCACACTGCAGCTTCACGGTAGGTGAGATATGAGTGTAGCCATTCAGTTATGTGTTCTGGAAATCCCATGTGTTTCAATTTACCAATCAAGTACTCATGCGGAACAGCGTCGAATGCTTTGGAAAAGTCGACGTAAATAGAATCAACCTGGTTCCTGTTCTCGACTTCATCGAATAGAACGCGAGTGTAACACATTAGGTTTGTTGTCGTTGATCTGTGCTGTACAAATCCGTGTTGTTCCTCTGATATCAGCGAGTGTGCAGCTCTGTACAGTATAACATGAATCATGATTTCAAAATCTGCTAAGTGAGCATAGAATCGATATTCCACGGTAATTTTCAAATCTTCGGAAATGTCTTCTCAAAGAATGCGGTGGCAGTCCATCAACTCCAGCTCCCTTGGACACATCAATATTTTCGAGCGCTTTTTGAACTTCCTCGGGTGAAAATGTGTTTGAGGGAATATTTGTGTCGTACGTTGGAATATGCGGAAGGCATCCTGGATACATCTCGGACATCGCTGTGCTAAAAACAACCTGGAAAAAGTTGGCGAAGAGATGGGCTGCTTCGCTATTTGAACTAGTAGTAGCTCCGTTAAATTCCACATTGGGCGGTATCGTTGTATTCGTTTTCAGTAACCTCACATACTTCCAGTAGGATGCCAGATTTTGCTTCAGATTCTGCTGAACTCTATGCATATATATTCTGTGGGTTTCAGCGAGAAGATCCGTGTATGCTATTTCAATGTTACGAAGAGTGATACAGTCAGCCGTGGTTCTCGACTTGAAATAGCGTTTTCTTGTTTTCCGAAGCACATTCCTCATATGACGAAGATCAGCAGGGCTTTCGCATTGATAGGTCAGGCTTACGTCGTACACGCGGGACATGCACATCGAATACTTCAGATACTTTACCGTAGAAGGTTGATACAGCTGAATCTACCGAGTTATCTACCAAGGTGGCTTGCCAGTCGAGAGAAACAATAGCATTATTTAATGACTCGAAGTTACAGCGTCTAAAGTTTATAGTCGTCATATCGGTTTGTTGCTTCGTTTTGTTTTGCAACTCACCGCTGCGAACGTCAAACAAAATGATGAAGGGCTTATGATGAGGATCAGCTGTTAGAAGAGGATGAGAAGGTTCAATTATATCCATGTCGTCTGGTGCATTGACGAAGGCTAAATCCAGTAACCACTGATTAGAGTTTATGAAGCGATTAATCTGTGTTAGTCCACAAACGAGCAGTGATTCGATGAGTGTCAACTCTTGTTCTGAAGATGCGTTGATAGGTGTGTATCCGTTTAAATCTTCATCAAACTGCCATCTCAGGTATGGGAGATGGTAGTCACCCAGCGCCATAACAAAATCAGTGTCATCGATATGGTCAAAAATAGCGCGGATCGCTTCAGCATGGGCTAAGTACATGTCAGTGCTTGAATTTGGTCGTAAGTATATGCAGCAGACATATAATGTGCGAGTTGGTAGCTTGACTCGAACCACAACTTGCTCAAGCTGACTGCATCCTGACAATGAGATCGAGCTGCATTCGAGGTTTATTTTAGCGGCCACAAGTACTCCTCCACCTCTAGGGAATTCGCTGGTAAGTTCGCTACGGTCACATCGAAATAATCTATAATAAGATGAAACCTCAGCATCACAGATGTCAGGTCGAAGCCACGTTTCAGTAAACACCAAAACATCGTAGTCACAACTGGGAAGCAGCAGTCTCAAATCATTCAGCTTGGTGCGTAAACCACGCACGTTCTGATCATACACGGATATCAGGTTTTCTCCAGAATCGTTGCATGTCGAACTGAAACGGTGGAATTGATCATACAAAGCATTTGTTCCTGTGACCAAATACTCGCCTGATATGTGATTCTGGAAGATCCCCGATCCCCGCCTCTATCACGACGTCAGGACCAAGACGACTTTGTTGACTGGAACTTACGGCGGACAAAGGTGACGCGACTGACTCGGGAGAATTGGAGACTTCCTGCATAAAGGGTGTGTCACATCAAATTGCATCACGGAAAAAACGCTGTAGAAATTCGCCCAGTAGACCGATCCCTTTGAAAATTTTAGACAGTAAAATAAAAACTATTAAACAACTTTTGGCATTTTCTTTTTATTCATACTTCGAGCCCAAGCCCGTATGCTCGCACCTTCCTCCTTACCCCGTCCATAAGGTTCTGTACAACGTCAGGTTTGTGTTTTTTTTTGAACAGAAATCCATTTTCTCTTGAAGTCCGCCTCCGATTTGACAACTTTTGGGTTCTTCCGGAGGGCCTGCTTCATAATCGCCCAATATTTCTCTATTGGGCGAAGCTCCGGCGCGTTGGGCGGGTTCATTTCCTTTGGCACGAAGGTGACCCCGTTGGCTTCGTACCATTCCAACACGTCCTTTGAATAGTGGCACGAAGCGAGATCCGGCCAGAAGATGGTCGGGCCCTCGTGCTGCTTCAATAGTGGTAGTAAGCGCTTCTGTAGGCACTCCTTAAGGTAAACCTGCTCGTTTACCGTGCCGGTCATCACGAAGGGGGTGCTCCGCTTTCCGCAAGAGAAGATCGCTTGCCACACCATGTACTTTTTGGCAAACTTGGATAGTTTCTGCTTGCAAATCTCCTCCGGAACGCTGAATTTGTCCTCTGCGGAGAAGAACAACAGGCCCGGCAGCTGACGAGAGTCCGCTTTGACGTAGGTTTCGTCGTCCATTACCAGGCAATGCGGCTTCGTCAGCATTTCTGTGTACAGCTTCCGGGCTCGCGTCTTCCTCACCATGTTTTGCCTTTCGTCGCGGTTAGGAGCCTTCTGAACCTTGTATGTACGCAGGCCCTCCCGCTGCTTGGTCCGCTGGACGAATGAACTTGACAAATTCAGCTTATTGGCGACATCCCTGACCGAACTTCTCGGATCACGTCTAAACTGCTTAACTACGCGCTTGTGATCTTTTTCACTGACGGAGCATCCATTTTTGCCGTTCTTCACCTTCCGGCCGATGGTTAGGTTCTCGAAATATCGTTTTAGTACTCTGCTGACCGTGGATTGGACGATTCCCAGCATCTTACCGATGTCCCGATGTGACAACTCCGGATTCTCGAAATGAGTGCGCAAGATTAATTCACGACGCTCTTTTTCGTTCGACGACATTTTTCCAAATTTACGAAAAATTGACAGTGAAGCATGACCAACGTGATCTATACACTCTTATCTGATTATAAGCGAAAGCTGAAGATATAATTCCTAAAAATTAAATTTCTACAGCGTTTTTTCCGTGATGCAATTTGATGTGACACACCCTTTACATTCGTGCATCTTGGTGTTGCTACGGTGAGAGGGGTTGTGGTCGAACAGTATCGATATGCGTTGGTCGATCGCACTGACATAGAAGCGCTGGAAGCGATTGGCATTACCGGTAGTGAGTTGTTCGAATTGAATGGGTACTTGCCTGTTGACGCACCCTGGAAGTCCCCATCTCCACACCCAAACACAGGTCAAGGACGACTGAAGAACGCTGGCAGGAGAGGCTCGACTGTGACGGGGGGATGAGGGGCTTCCAAATTGCTTAGTTCATTGCGTCCTGGGTCATAAGTGGTTGCCGAAAATTTTGGGACACATTGTCTTCGAACTCTTGAAACATCAATCCTTCAGGCCATGTTGTAGGGTTAAGTGCTTTACTTTTAAGCGATGGGACAAGTCCGATTTTGAAAGACACGAACGAGAGCGTGTTGATGTCTATGCATTTAGGAACGAGTTTGACTACTGGTAGGTCACAATCAATTTCAAGATTTTCATTCGTCATAGCGCGAATTGGACTGTCGTTCTGTGTTGCTTTCTGTCGATTTAATCAAATTGCATATTTCAGAGCTGCTATTTCCAGTTAATGCCGGTATCCATTATTCTTCTTTCTCATCTTCATTTTAATGTTATTCAAAATTACTATCTCTATTCCTTCTCGCTTACTTCCCACTAGAAAAGTCTTCATGGTCTTTCGAAACCATTTTCAATTATTACATTTCATTCAATATAAACCTCTGTGAACCTGGTCAATTTCCAGGGTATTGTTTATGGAACTCTGAGTACCGGTTCTGAAGAGATCCATTACCACACTCCTGCGTCTAATAGGCAGTCTGCAGAGTGGCTGACAAGCATATTGTGGAGACTTAGACGTTTCGTACTACAGAAGGGGAATCAAAATGTTGGAAACAGTGTTGCCACACATACAGAGTTATCTGGAAAGGTACAGATTTTTTCGTTATTTTTGGTGCAGATTCTGTACGGTACAGAGTACAGATTTTTCCGCGAGTGAAATTTCTTACATATGAACAAAGCTATATTAAGGTACATGATTACTTTCACGCCGCAGTATCGCTTGGTGCGGCAGCTCGAAACTTTTAATAAATGATAGTATGCAATCTAGATTCAGAAAAACTATGTATAAGCATCATCAAACACATGAATGACGAATGAATGTGATATTTGTAGTAAATAAATAAGTATTTTTTATACTAATAATATGGATTTTCCTCTACAACGAATATTTTCGATGGTACAGATTTTTGGAAGAAAAAGTACAGATGAGAAGATTTTTAACCCTTCTGGTACAGTTAAAAATGTGGCCAGTGTTGCCACATTTTAATCTGTACCAGAGGAAACTCGCTATACCAAGTGTTTTGCCCTCGAAGGAAACTATGTTGAGGAATAAATACAGCTTTGCCCAAAAAACGTTTTTTCATAAAAAATCTCGGGAATTTTCAGCCCATGTAATACCATGGTGGCCGCTTGGTGCGCTGTAGTTTGTTTGTAAGGACCGTATCGTTAATTATGGGTACGCTCAAAACACAGCTTTATTTCAAATATTGCATTTATTTTTCAGTTCTGATATCAAAATATTGTATCTTATGAATGAAAGAAAGGAGTAACAGTAAAAAATAATCAAGATTCTGATTTTCGCGCCAATGATCGCACCTGCTTCTTGATGTCCCTCATTAGGTTCTGGACAACCGTCTCATCGACTTGTTTGCTCACATTTATCCAATCCTTTTTGAACTGCTCAAGGTCATCGGCTGCCTTGTCCTTCTTCCGCAGTCGTCCCTTCATCAAAGCCCAAAATTTTTCAATAGGTCTTATTTGCGGACAATTTGGAGGATTCATCTCCTTTTCCACAAAATCGACATTATTCTCGCGATACCAATCCAAGGTCAAACGTGCATAGTGGCATGATGCCAAATCAGGCCAAAATAGTGTCGGACCAGTGTGCTTTCGGATGAGCGGTAACACACGCTTTTGGAGACATTCTTTCCGGTAAATTTCACCATTCATATTCCCGAGAGTGAAGAAAGGAGATGATTTCATGCCACATTGACAAACAGCTTGCCAAACCAGCACTTTCTTACCGAATTTTTCGCAAAAAATTGACTTCTCCGCGTTCGGGACATCTGTTCCTTGCTTTACAGTGTAAAACTGTGCCCCAGGAAGAGTTTTGTAGTCCAGTTTGACGTAGGTTTCATCATCCATGACGATGCACAGTTCGCGTTTGCTTAAAATCCCATCGTAAAGCTTACGGGCACGGGTTTTCACGGAACTTGCCTGAATTTGGCTGCGTTTGGGACATTTTTGCTTTCTATATGCCTTCAGTGAGTTACGTTCTTTGGCACGTTGAACCATACCGATTGATGTTCCACACTTTTTTGCGCAATCCCGTATCGATAATTCCTTTTTTCTTTCAAATTGCGTGCAAATCTTTTTATCCAAGTTTGGCTTGGATGGCCCAGGTTTTCTGCCGCGACCGGGTAGATCCTTCAATGTATTATACATACCAAATCGCTTGATAGCGTTTTGGACCGCATGGACGCTTACTCCTTCCGCCTTCACCAATTTTCTCATTGATATTCCTGTTTCGGAGCAGTATCTGGTCACAATGGATTTTCGTTTTTCTTCTGTTAGCCCTCTCATGATTGCACTTTTAGGAAAAAACGATCTTTTAACAATGCTAACTGAACGCTAACTGTGTCAACAACAGGAGAAAAATAAACAGCTGTCAAAACAAGCTATAGTCTTTTTCAGACGGAGACTCTAAGGCGTACCCATAAATAACGATACGGTCCTTAGTGTCCTTCCCGCATAGCACAAATATTTTTTTTCTGTTTTGAGTGTTGTTCACCTTTAAAATGCCCAAGAGAGAGCAATATCCAGAAGAAAGCCTAAATTATGAATGAATCAATATGATGACAGTAAACACAAGCAAGGACAAATCCCACATCTTCTTGAAAATTCGAATTTCTTCGAATTGGTGATTTCTAAAACCGGACAAACCATGATCATTTTTCGAACAAACCATGATGGGAGGTGGACAAATCATGATCATACTTTCTCTTTGAAGAAAATCGTTAAAAAAACAAAAAAAATTGAAGAATTTGAATGTCTTATGGTATTATAAGCTACTAGAGATCATGGGCTTTTCAACAAACCCAAACTTAAAGTGACCAGATGGTCAGAGGTTCAACGCGGGACACAAAAAACAAAACGTTATGTATATACGTTATGTGAACATAAACCATAGTTTAGCGAGTCTAAACTGATCAGTATTATTTCTTTCTAAGTATCGGCACTCAGTTGTGATTTTTCGGTGGTTTAGATTTTGTTTACGCCCGAAAATCACTCGCTCAACGATTCTGCACGATTCAAATTCTACAATTTTCTTCAAATTACCGAATGGTATGCTCGAAAATTCCAATTCATTTTTCATCGATTTTAGTGTTAACTTATGCATTCAAAAAAAAAGGACTAATTTCGGATTGCGATGAAAGATAATTTATAGGAACAAATTTTCTTTAAATCTTACGTTTATTAGGTCTACAACAAAAATGATTCAAGGATGTTGATTCGCAGCAGCAGCACTGTCAAGCAACTCGATGATTTTCCGTACTGTAAGCTCCACCCCACAGCGAAGGATTTGGACATCCTGAGGCACTTTGTTTCCGCCAGATATAGCCGATCTGGTATTTACATTATCATCTCTTTGCCGCTCCTTAAGCCGGGAGATCGAAGCAACTGGTCAAAAATCGAAGCAAAAATCTGGCCAAAATTTCATGCGGAAGGCCGTATATGAGCAGCAGACAATCACCCAGAAGGAATAGCTTGAGTTGCTGGTGAAAAGCTTCTTTTCGTACTCATAATGAAAGACGAGACGTACTTTATGCTAAAATTCAACGAATGGCAGGGGACCGGGTACATTACGTTCCCCAGGTAAGCGACGACGTCGAATATATAATTTACATCAAGTTCTCGAAGAAGATCCTTCTCTGACAGACGTGAAGGGAATGTCCAAGCCGCTCTTCTTTCGAGTCATATGGTGAACGGGGAGATATGTAGGACGAAGTGCTTGCCAGAGTTGGGAAGGTGATGTGGTCTTTATGCCGATCCTGGGATCAGCCCATTATGCCAAAAGATCACTGGAGGATGGATCGGCTGGAGATGAACATTGTTGCGAAGACCACCAACCTTCCCAACATTCCCCCGCTGCGCCCGATAGAAAACTTTTGGGCGAATGGCCAAAATAGAGACAGACGACCACCAAAGCCACGAAAAGGTAAAATAACACGCCAATAACAACTCTGCCTCTTCCTGTCGAGTGTACACTAGTTCTTCCGGCTTATTTGAAACGTTAAGCCCTGACCGAGCTAGGGGACCAAAGATGAACTTTTCGTCTGACTCACGTTGGTCCCTGCGGATCAATAGGAGACTTTCATAAAAATCATTTTCCAATTTTGTTGCTGTCGCATCCAGTTGACACTCTCTAAACAAAAAGCCCAATGTCGGTGAAATGAAACCAGCTCAACGTATTAATCTTTGGATGCATTAGAAGCGCTCTTGAACAGTCTGCCGAATAAAAGTTTTTTTTTAAGGTTCATCCATTTAAGAAAATCAACATGATCAAATTGTGATATTGAAATATATTGATATCGCGGGACTTTTTCGTTTCTTTTGCCAAATGCGGGACGGAATCTTACGCGGGACATTTTGTTGAAATGCGGGACTGTCCCGCGTAACGCGGGACGTCTGGTCAGTTTACCCAAACTCGTCTTGATTATATGTAATTTTCCGAAGAAAAATTGATTTGCATTTACTAGTTGCGTGAATACACCCTAAATCGGACAATCCAACATCATTCACCCTATGTTGTTTTACAGCGTTTTCTTCGTGTTGCTCCGGTCACATACATCTTGACATAAAAGATACCCCTCTCCATAACATTCAAACATTTGACACCGTTAAAATAACAAGCCATAGCAAACAATTGTTTAAATTTATCACCGAATAATTCGATTGGCAGTTCGGATGATTATTTAATTAGCTTCTTTCGCCTTCTTGTAGCTACAAATAGATGAATAACATTTGCATTAAGAAAATGGACAAAAATTGCCAATTTTCCATGGGTTTACCTTCACACGCACTGACGAAACTACCCATGCAGCATCAATCATAGTAACCCATGAGTCAGCAGGGAAGAAATGACAGCTCTATCAGTCAAACTCTGACCGTGATGACAAGAACAGTGAAGCTACTCCGTTCTGAAGTATGCGCGTTCAAAGAACGGTACCCCGCTGCGTCGAAAACGGACATCATGCGGCACTTTGTGGACGTCGGATACGTCCGTTCCGACATATACAAAATCTTGGCACTGTTGGACAACAATCAAAGCATTGAAAAAAAGCCCGGTTCCGGACGGCCGACGACCCTCCAAAGCTCCAAAAGATGCTGATGCAGTGCAACCGGCCAAACAGTGAAAAAGTACCTGGCGAACATGGGCATACATGTCAGGAAGCGGAAGTCCCGTCCACTGGTCGAAGAGCTGCAGGCAATGACGTAGCGGTAGCGGCTGAATAAGATGGTAATGCCGATTTTCCCGGGAAATCGCGAAGTGGCGGTGGTGATGGACGACGAGACCTATTTCACCCTGAATGGCAACGACTGGCAGGGCACTTCGTATTTTACTTCCCCCACGAAGGAAGTGTGAAGTTTATTTCACACACAACTGTGAACAAATAAACGAAATGTCATGAAACTTCACACATAAGCTAGTGACAGATAAACCTTTCGAAATTAATCTTGTTCATTTTTAATGGCGCCATCTGTTGAAAAATCCCGGGACTTTTAAGCCCATGTAGATTATTCAACTGCAGAAAAAAGAAAAAAGTCCGTCCCTGTTGGAGAACGAACGTTCAATTATTACCGGTGATACATGCCATTTATAATTACAATTCAATAGATTAATTGGTTCGTAAATAATTTTCAACAAAGCTCTCAAAACTGACACAACAACATTTGCCTTAATTAGCGAGATCGAGTCTACTCGAGATAAATATTTTGTTTTCCACAACTCCCGCCTATCCGGTACTAACCAGCTGCGTTCTCAAGCTTCATCGTACACATACGAATTACAATACATCACGTTCGGCTTAAAAATAAAAAAAAACTAATTCGGTTCAGCTACTGCCATGAAGAAACACAACGCAAAACATCCCCGCACTCAATTGGATGAACGTTTTCCTTTATTTTTCCGTCTCATCCAAATCTGACCAAAAAGGGGTGGTGAACCTCTTCAGTTTCTCCCGTCTTTCGAGGAACATTCCACCGTAAACGGAATGTCCGGGGAAACCGCCCAACTGTCGCCAGAGAACGAGATATTTCAGCAGTTTTAAATTACGGCACTCTAAGGTCTGCCACACGCCACGTGCCGCTGATTACCAATATGTTTTGGCTATCATCGGAGAACCAAGCGCCGATCAAGTCCGATCCGGTCGCGGAAGAAAATCACTGAAACAGACCTTGATAAAAACGCTCTACCGTCGCCGTTGATGTTTTGAAAACAGCGCTATGGGACCCGGTTTGTATGTTTTAGCAACGCGTTTTGAGTTTGATTTATGAGATTCATGAGAAGATGATGGGTTTGAAAATGGTCGTCAGATAAACGATGATGTTTCATCAGACTTTGGAAAAGTGGCACAGGGACTCGAAAAGCAGTCCACTTAGGATGTGGTAAAGTGGCAAAAGATTTTGCATTCTTTCAGATATTGTCACTCGCCACATATTGCCAATTAAAACCCAAGCAAACCGATGATGAACGGACACGGTTGTCCTGGATTTTACGCTTATGAGAATATAAGAGGTCAACCCATTAAAACAGGTTTTGTTTTTCCTATTTCCACTAAGTATAATTTGAGCTTTCATCAGTTCACCAAGAATTACTGTTTTTTTTTGAAAAAGAAGAAAATCGTAAGCATATTATACATACATAATTAGAGGAACAAAGTACGAAGTCGGAAATTCGAAATGATTCTTGACATGTTGTAATTTCGTGAAAAATAAAAGCATATCGATGGGATTTACATCATTTAGAAGCTACAACATTCATGTATTAGAATAATTTACGTACATATTTTTATCTTGGTGTGTGTAGTGGAAAACAATACCGAGAAGAAATTTAAAAAGACATATTTTCTATTTTTCCAAAGATTTTGTGGACTAACACAATTTTTGCCAACAAACTCAACAGAAAATCCAATTAACCTCACCAACCAGTTTTCATTTGGGTCCTAGAACATTCCTGTAAGACCTTTCCATACAGAGATATTTCAGTTTGCATGAAAAATTACCCCTTCGTCTTTGATGATGAAGTATTCAATAAACAACCATCGCACCGCAAATCGAAAGACAGTTTTGAAAACTCCAATAAATTCTGCACAAGGATAATTTGTTACTTTGACCAAAAAAAAAATTACTGAAAATTTTTACATCGATTTCAAAAAGTACCAAAAACAGGATTTAGTGCTTACAAAATCTGCTGTAATTCTGCGAACATCGCAGTAAGTTCTAATGTTTGCAGGCAAATTTTTAGCCTAGTGTATTCCCAGCCAGGTGCTATGATTGGTGCTAGGATCATTAGCAAAATCTCAAGCAGAACTGTCAGTGGGATACCCAGTTCATGTGAAAACAAAGGGAAAATGTCAGTGGGATACTCGATATGTTGGCTCCTGTCAGTTCAATAGGGGTTCTCTAAAGACGTCACCCAGGTGTGTATTCCCTAAACATCTGTGAATGTAATGCGCAATTCTTTTCGTTCTATGGTTATCGAGTCAGCATTGATTACTGGCAGGCGTGAGGAGAAGAAACCGAAAAGATGTCATCGTTGCAGAAAAATAATCTGTCAGTTCTGCTTAAAACTTAGTATTCTGTTGAAGCGGAAAAGTTTATTTAGTTTTCTTTTTTAAATATAATACTGCGAGCAAATACATTTTTTTTTTGTAATTTATGTTTGAGAATTCGTGACAAGCAATGTATTATTTATTATGTATAGGGTAAACAAAAGAAAGTGGAGAAATAAATGTTGCACTAATTTTGTGTGATTGCTTCTTTTGCTGAATATTTTGCGTTCGCTACATACAAGTACATACGAATCTTGCTTTGCTAGCAGTGTCTCACATCACCCACGTATAAGTCATGACTGAGATGATGTTCTAAGCAGGTTTGTGATTTAAATAATTTGTTGCTGTATTAAGTTATAGAGACTTGAAACTTCTTCAGTTTATTCGACTCTATTAATGGTTTTTTTTATCCCATTTATTTATTTATTAGGCTCATTAGCATTTAGCTGTAACAGAGCCGGGTTTATTCGTGTACATGTACATATGTTTATGTTTCCATAAATTGTGAATTACACAGTAGTTAGTAGTAGCCATTTAGGCGTTAAGTTTTCTGTTCCATTACATTATGGTAAATTACACAGGTTCCCGGAATAAATCGCCACAGAAAACGACTGCAACAGAAACCACCGCTTATAAAATGTGTAGTAGGCTATAAATATTGTGGCGCGGTATTGTATTTCAAAACAAGAATTAACCGGGCAAACGTATCGCCCCAGGCAAACGTAACGCCCCGGGCAGACGTATACCGTCCGACGCTCGCTAGAGCTCGGTCGGACATTGCTAAAGGATCGTATCCTATGTTTCAAACTAACCGGGCAATCAGTGGATCCCAGGTTTGCGTGCGAGACACCGCCGCTTCCGACGGCGGGTCGGCGGTGGACTCGGATTGCGTCATCTTGGCGGCATGGGCCGCCTCGATTCCTTATCCTCGCCAAATGGGGACTTCGTCCCCATTACATTGTCCTCAGAATAAATTTCGAAAAACGAGAACAAGAGAATAAATTTATAATAGAAATGTGAGGCACATGATGTTTTTCCCGCGCCAAATATTTCTAGCCTACTACACTTTTTCTAAGCGGTTGTTTCTGTTGCAGTTGTTTACTGTGGCGATTTATTCCGGTCACCAATTACACAGTAGTAGCCATTTCGGCGTAAGGGTACTCTTTCTGTTCTTCCATTGTTCAGCAGACCGGACAGCGGAGACAGTTGATATTGATCATTGTTGGATTATTTATAGAACAGCAGCCCGATGTTTCTTGCAGAGCAGAGCATTTTGTATGGATGAATCGATCTAATTTCGACCGTGGATCGATCTCCATCGCTGATGATGTTTGCGTGGACGTAGTTATTCTATAACAACACAAAGATGGTCAATTGAGGGCCCTGAGTTTGAAATCACGATCGATCGCTTGGTAAGCGAGTTATCAATGGTTGGCAAGGCATATAACTCGTGAACATTCTATTTTTCAACGTAGTGGCAAGCTGTACAATCCACAAAATCCACAGGCCTATCTGAAGGGACAGCACGGACATTGCACAAAACTTTGAAAAACTAGATCCCGCCACAGACACTTCTTTCATTATGAACATCGTTACTCATTTTGAATTAATATTTATGAACATATAGTTCAAGGATACGAAACAAACTATGTGTGGATTTTTATATGGACAACGTCATTCTACGATGTCGTGAGATTTGCTAACAATTCATGGTTGTCATATATGCAAAGGTAGAGAGCGAACAACTGCGATTCATTCTACAGAATAAACAGAAACGGCGTGAAGAAGGATACATTCACTTGAGAGACGCTATCATGAGTAAAAGCGAAACAGCATTTGTTGTTGCATTGTCTTGACACTACAGCACGTGTATTCAAACAAAAATGAAGTCTTTAATGAGCTCCATTACCACATTACACGTATTTGGTCCCAGACGATGCTGGATATATGAGATTGAATGACAAAAGCGAGGATTACCCCATACGCACATTTTTACTTTGGTTAGCCGACAAAATACGCTCAGAGGTAATCGGTAGCGTAATTTCCTCTGAAATTCTAGATCCGTCTACTGAACACCACTTTCCCATGTTCTGAAATCCGATCGAGTCAGAATTACCCGAACGGATCGCGACATGTATTATGTAATCCGTTCAGCTAATCTAATTGGGTTGTGCAAATGGTGCAACCTTGCCACACAATTCGACATAGACTACATAGAGTTTGAAATGAATGAATGAGTTTTCAAGTGAAATAAGCACGCTTTTAATACAAAAATTATGAATACATATAGACCCTAATATGTGTACTGCAAGTGGGGGAAAATCTTGAACAAAAATTGTCTCTGATAATGATTTTATATAATGTATAAAGTTTTGGCGGAAATGCAACGAGATTTATAGTAATACAGTTAGGTTATGTCAGAACGATGCTATTCAAACAACTTAGAGTAATAATTTCGTGCTCTCTTGGCCGAGCGGTTAGCGTCATAACTAACATGCCGGGTGTTCGGGTTCGATTCCCGTTCTGGTCGGGGGAATTTTTCGTGAAAGAAATTTCCTCCGACTTGCACTGTGATCACGCGTATTCTAGAGCTTGCCACTCAGAATGCATTCAAGGCGTGTTATTTGGCATAGAAATCTCAACTAAGTACTAATAAAAATGACGCAAGTAATACTACGTTGAGACGGCGAAGTTCCTCTAGGAACGTTAGTGCCATTGAAGAAGAAGAAGAAGAAGAGTGATAATTTTCATTCAAATTTTATCAGTTTAAAATTTCTTTCGGGTCTGATAATATGATAGAGATTATTTTTCACCAACGAGACAGCAGTTGAAAAATATTAATATTGATTTATTTATAATCCGCAGCGCGGATAATCCCCCACCGTGCGCACTTTTGAATGGAGACGCCACAGTTAGCTGGTTAAGACAGTGGTGGACAACCAGCGGCCCTCCAACGTTGTTCATGCGGCCCGCAGCCTGATTTGAAAAGAAATTCATATCATGGAAATTGAGAAAGTGGTTGAAAATTATTCCATACAATTGAATAAAAATAAGTTTGTTAGTAATTCTTGTTAATCGTGTGTATCCAAGCTGCTCATTTTCTGATTTCTTTTCCGTTTTCCCCGTGCTAATTTAACCTTCTAACAATTGTTCTCGTTAGTATTCAATGGTCTGTTCTGCTCACACTCGCATAAATACGTGCAAGTAACGGTAGAAGAATTATGAACGTACCCAAACCATGTAATTTTACATTTGATTTGTATGTATTGGGCAAACGGGCGAGTAGTAAAAAAACTTTGAAGTAGCTCGGTTGCGAGTAGCCCCATAATACGCATCAACCAGAATAAATCCAAAAAGGATTTATTTGATTTGTAATGAAGCTGCTACTATTTAGAAGGTTCAATCTGAAACGAAAATATGAGTCGAAACATGCGACAAAAATGTACAAGTTTGTTGCCACATCCTGTACTGGAAAATTAGCTGAGTTAGAAGCGAAAATTGTTTGTTTTGAAGTTTGAAATAACGAGCTGCCGACTACGTATTTTATTCTGTGGTGATAGATGAGAAGGGGATTTCGAAGTTACCGAGGAAGTCGCTTGTCTTTTTTCTATGAATATACGATACGACGATTTCTTGAAGGATATCGTCTGAATCATCAACAACTCGCACGTATTGGATCATCGTGAGTACCAAGCTTTTCTTCTTTTTTTTTCACTCGAAAACAAACTCAAGTCCAAACAACAAATGGGAAAAGTTTCATTTTACATTGAGAATTTCTGTCCAGCGGCCTTCAAGTGACTACGGAGTCCTGGTATCTCTAGCAAAAGCTGCCTTTCCTCGACTTCGTACCTTTTTCAAAATCGACTTTTTCAATTCGCTGTCAGGTACTCATAACATGTGTCGAGCTTGAATTGTTTCAAAAATTTCGGCTTCTTCTTTACCCGATTTTGACCGTTCTTGTAATTCCAGATAAAAATGACGAATGTACTCCAGCATTTCCTCTTCCATCTTTGGATCGGGCTCGGAAGGTCTTTCGCCTGTTTTGCTCATTTTATATTTCCTAGCTTTCTAGAAGTATATTAGGAATTCTCCTTTCAGTAGCAAATGGATTGGATTTGATAAAACCTTCTTAATGGTCATTCCGACTAGACTGTTCCTTACAACAGAGAGAAGAATTACCAATGCATTGAGTCTGATCACAACGTTACTCAGAGATGGTCCTTTGGTTTGAATTGGTTTCACAGCAGTGTAATAAACCCTCCATAGAGTTTGTGACAATATTTTAACAACGCATCTGTGTGGCTCAAATACATTTATCAACGACCAGTTGTAGCTGCGAAAAACAAGTAAGGTAAATGATTTTGGTTTGTCCAGTCGAAAACATGATCATGGTTTGTCCACTTTTTTGAATGCTCTAATTCAGCGCACCTGTGTCAAATCAGGTATTCGAATGTTTCAAAACATATAAATAAAATTGTCTTTTTCATTAATTACATTAGTTTTATAGTTTAGTTTTAGTTTTATAGTAGTTTTATAGTATTACGGTTTTAAAGGATTATAAAATTCACCTTCTATTGATGTCAATGCACCCCTTGTTTGAGCTAACTTTCAATCAATCACCAGATGATTATTACACACGTATTCCGACCTTTTCTGGGTTATTACACTTACAAATATTGTAAACATCACGCATTTAGATGACCTCAATTCTGATCATGAGTTGTCCGATTCACTAATGTTGTTTTGTCTACATGATTTCTATGGCAACCGCTTGGGGCGCTGCAGTTTGTTTATTGTGTCCTTCGCGCATAGCAGAAATGAAGTTTCTCTGTGTTGAATGTGTCGAGGTGGACACTTTTAAAATGCCCAAGAAAAGGCAATATTCTGAAGAAAGCCTAAATTATAAATGGATCAATACGATGACAGTAAACTCAAGCAATGATAAATGCAACATCTACTTGAAAAATCGAATTATTTCATTCAAAAATGGTGATTTCTAAAACCGGACAAACCATGATCATGATTTCTCTTTGAGGAAAATCGTTAAAACACATAAAAATTTGAATAATTTCAACGCCTTATGGTATAATTAGCAACTAGAGACTTGGGGCTTTTCAACAAACCCAAACTCGTATTGATTATATGTGATTTTCATGAAAAAATATCGAAGAATTTACTAGTTGCCTGAAAACACCCTAAATTGGACAAACCAAGATCATTTACCCTAAACAGAATAAACAGCTCTAATAAGGCCACACACTGTAGACACACTGTTAGCAAAATCATGTTGTTCTCATAAGCCAAAAAAGTTGTCTACAAACCCTATGGATATGGCTTTTTTGCTTTACTTTCTCAACGAAAACTGAACTCCTTGATTTGATCTTGACATGGTTGGTGCGGTATATAGATTCCCACAGTTAACCCCTTGCCGTACGATTGAATTTCCAAGAGCACGAACCGAACACGAGCATATCGAGTCGTGCTGCTACTCTGCTGAGCGTGTGTATCTTACATGGGCGCCCTATGATGTGCAGTTACATGTTGTGAACTAGCAATCCCACGAACATCATACGCCTGAAACTATGTAATCATTTCACAATTTTATTTCACCAGCATAATACACCACGAGTGAAGTTCGATGTTGTACGGTCTGGCACAGTCCAATCGCTACGAGTGTGGTTCGATGTTTAAGGGTTTACTATCTGGTTTCGCGATTGGGTTTCGATAAAAAACACGTGAGAAAAATGAAGGAACATATAGCCGGTTCAAATAATTGTAAAAGTTTTCCTTCTCAGGTTACTTGAAGATAATCTCTTCCACGTGTTGTGACATATTAGGCTGTCAAAAAAGTCCTGCGGTATTTTTTTTTGAATTTTCATTTGTTCATAAAATTAGTTACAATCATCTGTTTTAAGTCAAATATGCGCCGTTTTGTTCGATGACTTGTTCCCAACGAGATGCCAACTTCATAATACCCCTGTTATAGAAGCTCGCTTCCTTATTGGCAAAAAAACTCGGATAGCCAATTTTCACAGGCCTCTATTGTGGCTAACTTCTGACTACCTAGCTCGTTCGCCATGGACAAAAACAGGTGGTAGTCACTTGGTGCAAGGTCCGGACTATACGGCGGATGCAAAAGAACCTCCCATCCGAGCTCCCGGAGCTTCTGGCGCGTCACCAAAGAAGTGTTTGGCCTGGCGTTGTCCTGATGGAAGACAATGCGGCCTCTGTTTATCAAAGATGGCCTCTTCTTCATGAGTGCTACCTTCAAGCGGTCCAGTGGTTGGCAGTACAGGTCCGAATTGAGCGTTTGGCCATAGGGAAGCAGCTCATAATAGATTATTCCTTGACAATCCCACCAAACACACAGCAGAACCTTCCTGGCCGTTAATGAGGGCTTGGCCACGGTCTGAGCCGCTTCAGCGGGCTTCGACCACGACCGTTTGCGCTTCACGTTGTCGTAAGTGACCCACTTTTCATCGCCAGTCACCATCCGCTTCAGAAACGGGTCGATTTTGTTGCGATTCAGCAGCGATTCACATGCGTCGATACGGTCAAAGATGTTTTTTTGCGTCAACGTGTGTGGCACCCATCGAGCTTCTTTGTGAATCCAAGCTTCTTCAAATGGTTAATATCGGTTTGATGACTTATCCCCAGCTCTTGGCCGATGCTACGGCTGCTACTATGCCGGTCTTTCTTGGCAAATTCAGCGATTTTGTCGCAATTTTCGACGATAGGCCTTCCGGAGCGTGGCGCATCTTCGACGACCTCTACACCAGAATGAAAACGTTGAAACCATCGTTGTGCGGTGGAAATGGAAACTGTATCGGGTCCATAAACTGCACAAATTTTATTGGCAGCTTGAGATGCATTTTTGCCTTTGTCATAGTAGTACTGTAAAATATGTTGGATTTTCTCTTTATTTTGCTCCATATTTGCGACTATAACCCACGAACGACTTAACCAAACAAAACTGCCAAGGACTATATTAGCGCGCAAAAATACCTTTCCAACAAGCTATAGTATGACTCGATACAATGAATACAACTAGAACTACGCGCTTACAACGACACCTCGCGGAAATACCGCAGGACTTTTTTGACAGCCTAATATTAAATTTTCGTTTCGTCGAGGGGTTGATAGTTCTCGTTTACATCATAAATATCACTTACTTCAGTGAATCCAGATTCTTATTTTTCCTCACTAACAAAAACAATATTGATTTGAAGTTCGTTGTGAAAACATAAACATAAACGAAACATAACCGTTATTGAATTGAATGCATGGTGAAAATAAAAAACATTTTTCATTTGAAATTTATTTTGAATTATTTTTAAGCAATTGTTTATTTTTATTCCTCATCTTGGATTTCGGGTCTGAGGATTCCGACGCTTTGCCTTGGAGCGCTATTGCTTCGTTGCGTTGTTGTGGGGTTCGAAGAGACAGACGGTGGTTCAACATGAAGCTAGAAGCCCAATCTCTTCCTGCTAGATTTGCAACTTTGTTGAATTCGGGCTGGAGATTGTTTGATTTCGAAAAATCGAACGCCATGCGCCGTAAATCTTTGAGAGTCATACCATAGAAAACTTGGTCCAGTGGCCTGAAGATCCTCAGACAGCTCACTTGTAAATACCTATCTGAATCGCACTAGGTGCTCGCTGACACATTCCAGCAGAAGTAGAAATGTCAATAAAAGAAGATTCAAATCATAAATCACTTTCTGATATGAGCCTCTTCCTCAGAGCTGATTCAGAAATACCGAGGTCTGCCGCAACCCGACACTTCGAGACTCCCTCCCGAAGCCTATGTCGGGCCATTTGAGCATTTCTGGAGTGCATTTCTTCAAATCAGTTTTCTTCTTGTGGGTCCCGTTAAAAAAATTGTTGAAAACATTTTATAATTTTTTTTTTCAGAGCAAAACGCTAGTGCGAGCTTTTACCCCACAGCCACTGCGCACCTTTGCCCCACAAGCAATTTTTGAACTAATCGAATTTTAGAAAAAAGCTCTTGAACTTTTTCACAAAAACGAATACGCACTATCATCTACTATAGAATGAAGATTTCCTTGACAGTGTAGTTTCGAACTTTCCAGTTATTTTAGGTAAGTAAATCATCATCTCCAAAACTGAAAAAAATTAGATCAGAACATCGCAAAACTCTTTTTATCTCATAACTTTTTGTCACTTTCATGAAATGTATCTTTTTTTATATGTGTGAGCTGCTTGTGTAATAATGTATGAAACGACTATCAAACCACTGTTGTCGAAATTTTATGCTTGTTTACTTCCAAATGGCCAATGCGCACCTTTGCCCCGCATTACTCTACAGTTTATCCGAGTCCAAGTTCAAGCTTAAGCTACATAAAGAATATATTTGATAAAATGAAGTTAATTTTCACACTTATTTTTTTAATTTTAAATATTTGTCTATTCCACCTAAAAATCCATTATCATTATCTGCTTCACAAATTGAATACATAAAGCTTAATTCCGTCAACGCGAATAGGAAACATACTCGTTCCGATTTTCCGAATGGTAGCACGAAAGGATGATTCAGTTCACCTTACGTTGCTCCTATTCACTTCATTACCCACTGAATGCAACTGGGGCGCTTAAACCGGTTCAAAGCGGTGGTCTTATCATTAACAACAGCTGGTATGTCAGCTCGAAGTCTCAAAAATTGTTGCTTCTCACATACCAAGCGTATAATTTCCCTTTCTTCCTCCCAGAAGTTGGCAATCGAATAAAAAGTAGAAAAAAAAACAAACAGAAAGATTAAGCGATGTGATTCCCTGCCGCCGCAAGACAATTTACTATTTATATTTACCACTAGGTACTTACCGAGTGTGCCTTCCGACGGTTCTTCGCTAGTCGGTGATTTGGCGACATTCTTTGGCAGTGACAAACCTATTCGGCTTGCTCGACTCCCTCGGCACCGGCGGCGGCTATTTGGACGGTGGGAGGAATATTTTCATGACCAAGGTCTTTCGGACATTTCGGATTGTTTTTTTTTTTCAAATTTTGCCGCTTTCCAGATCCATAAGCGTCATGTTTTTGTTCGCTTGAAACATGTACATGTATCCTAATTAAATTTTTGGCATAAAAATATCCAGCCCGGCGTGGATACATGGTACAGTCATAAACTATGCGAGTTCATGATCTTGAAAGCCGGATGAGGATCGTTTTGCGAAGTAAGAGTAAACAAAACTAACACTCCGCTCTGACGGAAGAGAAAATCATTGCGCCTTTGGAATGTATTGTTTACATGCATTTTTAATGCGAACATTACGTGAAATTGGTTTCTGTTTCTATCCTCAAAACTGAAGATGAATCAAATGTTTACTGCGGTGAGCGTAAATTGAATTTTGATGTGACGACCTTTCCCCCAGCGATTAGTTAGCGCATCGCACGCCTGGTGGCGCGCTCAGTTGAAAGCAAAATAAGCGGAAAGTCTACTTGGCTCTGATTAAATCATCTCGAGTGCTGATTTTTTTTTTCGCTTCTCTCTTCATTGTCGGAATAATTATAATGTGAGATCTAGTGCCAAAAAACAATCACAATGCTCATTGCAATCATTACGTTGCAGCTGTCGTTGTCCGCCTGGGATAGGAAAGAAGATTAAAAAACAAATGGATGATACGTGTGGTCGGTGAAATCCGTTTTGATCACTGCTACCGAACAATCTTCATCTCCGATGGGAAGAAGATGCCATTTCTTTCGACCAGCCCTGGGTGGGTGTGGACGCAGGAAACCGAACCGTGAATGAAATTCATTCAATTTTTGCACGAGTTTCGTGTGAGAGAGCACAATACGCAGTCGAAAGGTAAAAAAAACATGCTTTATGACAGACATGTGAATCTTAGCGTGTCTCCCGGTTTGATGCGGTTATCTCAGCAGCTACGTAATCTAACCGGCAAATAAGTAGTCCGCCCAGTTTTTTGGTGTAATTTTCGAGCGGTGTCGGCGGAAAATCGGTCGATAAGGGTGATTACATGAAACCCGTCGAGTGTGTATCGTACGCAAAAAGAGAACGGAGCGATGAAAATTTTGACGGGTGAGCTATTGGTCATTTTCTTATGCCTCGCGCTGATACGCGGATGGGAAGGAGCACATCTTTCCATCGTGTGTCCAATTAACCTAGAAATTATTCATCTCAGTTGGATGTATGCAAACAATCACAATTACTCTGACTTTCGATCGACGATGTATCTCTTTCCGAAGGTGGAACTTGTGTAACGATTGTTCATTTTTCAATATTGAACAGCCATTCACCATTCACTGACCTTCAATTTTGCAAACTGTTCCCCACCATTCACGCAAATAGCACGGGTAAAAATATTAGAAAATATACTTTTAGAACTAAGCTACTCTCTTAGCAACAGTTCAGTATGCTCATGATCACGTCACGGCACGGCATCATCCAAATCGTTTGCACTTGTTGCTTCCTGAACTTTACGACCGAAACCACTGCCAGATTCCATTTTATATATCTGTGAACTTTAGCTCCGATGAGGAAGAGAAAGACAGCAAGAAAAAAAAACTCGAAATGGGATTTAATGGCGCCGCGATATTCCGCCATCGTATCCGGTGAATGAACCGATGCATTCCGCTGTATTTTTTCCGATTTTCATCAAGGAAACAATATCAGAAAAGAAACAAATTTCCCAAACAGTAAAATCATGCGGATCATTTGCCCGGGACCATTTGTTCTCATCCTTGCCATTATAATTTTATCACGGATGGAAGGAATGTGATTTTGTTTACCCGCTCCTGGTGTGTCGTCTGGTGGCAAATATCTGAAACTAAAAATTCGAGCGTTTTGTTTATATAACCTAAATTTTCGCACTAGGCGAATTTTGGTGGCGTCCATGTAGGCGACATTGCCGCGGTATTTTTGTTTTGTTTTGCCACGCACAGCAGTATTCGGAGCGAATTTTTATGAGAGGGTTAATATGTTTCGTTCACCCCGTCCACTAATCACGACGAGTTCCTTAATGGCCGCTCATAATTTCTGCTCTGGCGTGGGATGAGACATGGCGACCGTGCTTTAGGTTGGTTTATTGTTGATGAGATGATATTAGTAGATCACGCCTCTGGTGATGTTTTGGGCCGGTTTGTCACGTTACTATTTTCACTAGAAAGGTCATACTATTGTTGAAATAAGGTCTCATGGAGATAAACAGCATCTATCGTACTTTTCCGTCATACGATTAAAGGGTGTGTCACATCAAATTGCATCACGGAAAAAACGCTGTAGAAATTCGCCCAGTAGACCGATCCTTTTGAAAATTTTAGACAGTAAAATAAAAACTATTAAACAACTTTTGGCATTTTCTTTTTATTCATACTTCGAGCCCAAGCCCGTATGCTCGCACCTTCCTCTTTACCCCGTCCATAAGGTTCTGTACAACGTCAGGTTTGTGGTTTTTTTTGAACAGAAATCCATTTTCTCTTGAAGTCCGCCTCCGATTTGACAACTTTTGGGTTCTTCCGGAGGGCCTGCTTCATAATCGCCCAATATTTCTCTATTGGGCGAAGCTCCGGCGCGTTGGGCGGGTTCATTTCCTTTGGCACGAAGGTGACCCCGTTGGCTTCGTACCACTCCAACACGTCCTTTGAATAGTGGCACGAAGCGAGATCCGGCCAGAAGATGGTCGGGCCCTCGTGCTGCTTCAATAGTGGTAGTAAGCGCTTCTGTAGGCACTCCTTAAGGTAAACCTGCCCGTTTACCGTGCCGGTCATCACGAAGGGGGCGCTCCGCTTTCCGCAAGAGCAGATCGCTTGCCACACCATGTACTTTTTGGCAAACTTGGATAGTTTCTGCTTGCGAATCTCCTCCGGAACGCTGAATTTGTCCTCTGCGGAGAAGAACAACAGGCCCGGCAGCTGACGAAAGTCCGCTTTGACGTAGGTTTCGTCGTCCATTACCAGGCAATGCGGCTTCGTCAGCATTTCGGTGTACAGCTTCCGGGCTCGCGTCTTCCCCACCATGTTTTGCTTTTCGTCGCGGTTAGGAGCCTTCTGAACCTTGTATGTACGCAGGCCCTCCCGCTGCTTGGTCCGCTGGACGAATGAACTTGACAAATTCAGCTTATTGGCGACATCCCGGACCGAACTTCTCGGATCACGTCTAAACTGCTTAACTACGCGCTTGTGATCTTTTTCACTGACGGAGCATCCATTTTTGCCGTTCTTCACCTTCCGGCCGATGGTTAGGTTCTCGAAATATCGTTTTAGTACTCTGCTGACCGTGGATTGGACGATTCCCAGCATCTTACCGATGTCCCGATGTGACAACTCCGGATTCTCGAAATGAGTGCGCAAGATTAATTCACGACGCTCTTTTTCGTTCGACGACATTTTTCCAAATTTACGAAAAATTGACAGTGAAGCATGGCCAACGTGATCTATACACTCTTATCTGATTATAAGCGAAAGCTGAAGATATAATTCCTAAAAATTAAATTTCTACAGCGTTTTTTCCGTGATGCAATTTGATGTGACACACCCTTCATGATGAGTGTTTGTAAAGAGATATGGAACTGTAATCTGGCAACTCTTTTCTGCATGTGCGCAGTGTCGCTGTCACTTACTATTATATGAGCAAAAACGAAGTGTAATCATTGGTGATTCTAACCTAGGTAGTGCGGACTGAATAAAAACGGCTGTCAAAAAAGATCCAATTGAAATGTCAAAAAAAAATCCAATGATCAGGAGTGTTATTTTTCTTATGATAATCAACATTATGAAAAAGGTATTGTTATGAAACTACATTTTTCCGTCAATTTTTTAATTGACCATTGCATCTCTGAAAGAGCATCTTATATTGCAAGGTATCAGAACCTGACAGAATATAAACCTCCTATGAATAACGTTTAGTTCACTCCCAGATTTTCATGTGGGAGCAAAATTCGAAATTGGCGAATTTCGATACGTACATATATAGCAAAAGTGAAATGTTTTGGAGACGTTTTGTTTCTAACGTCGGTGAAAACAGCTTTGCTAGTGAAGCTGACCGAATGAAATCCGCTTAATTATGATCTGCTAGTCCTGGTGATGAATGTAACGGTAAAGCAATCTGCACTTCGTGTTGATGATGGACGTAATCTTCTGAGTCAACTACCGGCTTAATTGTGGAGAAGGCATTACGGTTTTCCACGAGATTTCTTTTCTGGTTGAAATGTAACGATGTCTTTGTAACTTGTAAATGCGCTTGAAAGGTTTGCTACACTTTTGGTTTTCAATAATTGAAACGTCGTACTTACTCCACAGATACGGGAACTTTTGTTTGGAACTAGTTTGTCGTCTTCGCAAAAATCGACCCAGCGCGTCTGTAAAACCGTTTCCGAGGGTATACGATAAAAGCTAACGCGAACATTTTCACTCGTATTCGGGCAGCCTTTCACTGAGCAACGCATTTTTATTGTCCACTTTCCCTGATATAACATTACCCCGAAAATCTGAAAATTTAAAAAAAAATTATAAAAATATGTGAAAGTAGTGAAATAAGTGATAAAAATGTGGAAATGTCTGTAAAAGTGTGCGGATCTGTAGAAATGTGTTTTAACGTTAATTTTCATAGGTTCATTGATATTTTGTGCATAGCGATGCACGTAAGATTGTCTTTTGTATATTATTGTATATTTTGTATATGTGTATTTTGTATATATACAGCCATACCATGCCAAACCGATATAGTGGTTCTCAGATTTCGATGAAAAGTGGTAGCTTTGTTCATCATCGCAAAACATTATTCCATATTTTTTATTTTTTCGTTAGAGTGACCATTTCTATTTTAGGGTGGTCCGAAAAATAATTTTTCCGCACTTTTCCCAAAACTGACTTTTTTCAAAAATTCATAACTTCAGAACCACTGAGCCGGTTTATATTATCGACATATCTAAATGAAGCCAATGAGCTAGCTTTTTATTAAAAAATATTGAACTTGCAAAAACATGGATTTTATTTTCGTAATTATCGATTGCATTTGTTTTTTACTGTATTCATGGCTTTGGACTAGAGGGTGCTATATTTTTAACATTTTTCTTGAAAGATGAGGCTGTTTTACATAACATTCCTCGATTTCAGAGATGCAATTTTTTTCGTTTTTGAGATATGATTTTTCAAAGTTAACCGGTGCTCCGAAAAATCATTTTCCCCTTGGGAACGCATGGAATGTCTGTATATGTATACTAGCACCCGGTGAACTTCGTCCCGCCCAAAATTATTGTTTTGATATGAATTCTTTAGAACTAATTTCTAAACTTTTGTGCTCGTTAGCTCTATTTTACTGTTATGAAACAGTCGGGTGAAAGATGTTCGAGCTGTTTGGTTGGAAGATTCTATCGATTTAAAAAATACGAAAATTTGCTCGAATTGACCGTTCGATTCGGTTCGGTTCTTTATTTGCAAATACGAAACTGGGAGAAACTGCATGTGTACATGGAGCAAAAAAAAAAGGTTTACATTTTAGGAAGGAACAAACACATTAATTTTTTTTCACATAAAAATAATGAACTATGATTAAATTTTCCGTATAATCAATATTGGCTGAATAAGTAGATGCGGATAGTTACCGGATATCCGTTTGTTTTGATATGAATTATTTAGAACTAATTTCTAAACTTTTTCTCATCATAACATTGTTCTATGGGCAGAATACAACAAATACAACAAAATGAAGATGACTCAAAAGGGACCTTTCCTTCATCGGATTTTGCGATTAGCAACACATTTGGCCTTCCATTATTACCATTTTAATTTATATAGATAGATGGATAGAAGATATAGGAATGCGTTGTTTTGCTTGAAAATCCATTTCCACTTTCGAACAAAGATCAACTTTGCTAGTGCAAATATTGAATGGCCTAACAACGCTCATCATGATGTAATTTTGGGTCATATGGCAATTCAATTTTCCGATATTCCTTCAGAGTTTCTCGTAAATTTTCCGGTTTTGCTCTCCACTATATTGATCTACGGGAAGAGACAAATACAACAAAATAAATAAGGCTAAAATCGGGCTATCCCTTCTTCGGGTTTTCCGCATACGAACAGATTTGGCTTTCCATTTTTATTTATATAGATAGGTATAGGCTTATAGTGCTAGGTGCTAGGGATGCTCATGAACTGGGATGAAACGATCTCCGTTATCGCTTGGATGTAGTCAATCTTAATATTACTCAAAGATGTTCAGTCAGGGCTTTAAGAATCAACTCATTGGCGTTTGCTCGAAAGAGACCCCTCTAGGAGAGTCATTTTTAAGGAAATGAGCGACGCACATGTTGCCATCCACACTTTTGCTAAAAAATGATCCGCTTGGCGCCGGTAGCGATAATTCGGTTTAGTTGGTTTGTCACCGGCCGTTCTTGACATTATCGGGAAAATACAATACAATCTGTTAAGTTTTACCAATCTCATCGATAGTTCTCGTAGGTTCTCGACTCTGTTCCCTCAATTTTGAAGTGTAGTAAAGTAAATGTATAGTAATGTACGTAAATGAATGCAATTTTTCATTCATCGTGAAGAATCGTATCGTCTCTTTCGTCTGCAATGGTGTAAGGGCAAAAGTACTTATGAAATTATAAATAACGTTGACGTGTACAAGTTATTGTTACCAAACAAAACACCAACAGAATGCAAAAGATACTGAAGTACTGTCGTCGGCCACTGAGCGATACTATGCTCACGACATATCTGCGGTGCGACCTATTTTGCGAACGTAACCACTGTGGTTACGCCGGACGGTAGTGTTAATCAATGACTCAAAAAATAGGTCTAACGTCATGTGTACTGATATAAACTAAATATGAAAACTTTTTATGTATTGAAACTATGGAAAAATGTCATACCGTGAGTCGAATATATTTAATGTGATGAATAGAGCCTCTAATTTTTCATAAACCTGTGAATTTACAAACATATCTTTAAATCTGACATTTTGGTGGTATGAGAATTTATTGCAAAAAATCACTTGAAAAAATGCATGAATTTGCTTGAAAAAGAAGTGAATTGAGTCCGCACCACTTAGATTCTAACTAGGGATTGTTAACCGGTTTTACCGATAATACCGGATCATTTGTCATTACCGAATTACCGGTAATTTTACAATCAATAACCAGTAATTTCGGTAATTTTCATGTTTATACCATAAAGAATAATTGACTTTTTGCCGCTTTGAAATACATATTACTCGAGAATCAAAAAAAGATCGAAAAAACAAAACTGGCAATGTTACGCCGATTCTACGATCTCCGAACTTAAGTTCAAAAATCGCTGCCCGATCTGAAAACGGACAGGACAATCTTCGGCGATGAAGAACTGACAACGATAAAAGAATTGGTTGATGCCCTCGAACCAGTTCTGGTCGCTGTTGAACTGCTATGTCGGAAGCACTGCACCCTTTATGAAGTTGACGTTGGATTGCAATTTACGCTAGAACAGCTATCAGAGCAACCATCAGAAATATCGGAAATACCTGAAGCCCTGGTTGAAAAGACCGCAGAAAATCGTTTCGTCTATACAGATTTGTTCGCTCGTGGTCTGAACACAAATAATGTAAGAAATCGAAAGAGTTATGCAATTCAATTTCAATATCGTAAACGATCTAGAGAAGGACAGAAGGAAAACATGATTCGACAAGAGCGAACCGTGTGTACGATCCTAAAATAACAATCTCACCTATCGGTAGCGGGTGCAATAAAACCCAATGCAATAGAATAACGGAAAAGAAAGGGACCAAATAGATCGCACACATTTCTTATCGTGCTAAGTTCGTTACCCTTAGAATGCAGTTATGAGTCAAAGATAAGCTTTAGCCAGGAGTTGTATTTACTATGACAAAGGAAAATATGCATCTCAAGCTGCCAATGCCCGCTGAAGCGGCTCAGACGGTGGCCAAGCCCTCATTAACGGCCAGGAAGGTTCTGCTGTGTGTTTGGTGGGATTGTCAAGAAATAATCTATTATGAGCTGCTTCCCTATGGCCAAACGCTCAATTCGGACCTGTACTGCCAACAACTGGACCGCTTGAAGGTAGCACTCATGAAGAAGAGGCCATCTTTGATAAACAGAGGCCGCATTGTCTTCCATCAGGACAACGCCAGGCCACACACTTCTTTGGTGACGCGCCAGAAGCTCCGGGAGCTCGGATGGGAGGTTCTTTTGCATCCGCCGTATAGTCCGGACCTTGCACCAAGTGACTACCACCTGTTTTTGTCCATGGCGAACGAGCTAGGTAGCCAAAAGTTAGCCTCAAAAGAGGCCTGTGAAAATTGGCTATCCGAGTTTTTTTTTCCAATAAGGAAGCGAGCTTCTATAACAGGGGTATTATGAAGTTGGCATCTCGTTGGGAACAAGTCATGGAACAAAACGGCGCATATTTGACTTAAAACAGATGATTGTAACTAATTTTATGAACAAATGAAAATTCAAAAAAAAATACCGCACGGCTTTTTTGACAGCCTAATATGTTTCTTATTCTTCTTTTTTACTATTATATTTCCACAGTGATTTATTTATCCACGCCATTTCGTAGTATTCTTACGTCACACGATCCCGTCGGTTGCAATTTATGTGTCCATGTTTGGCCAATACCAGTTCATCACTCAACTCATCAGTCCGAGGTTTGGTCTATGACGCGCGATGATCATGCACATGAATACCGGTAAAAAAACCGCCGTCCGTTGAATTGACGTAAAACCCCGCGCATAAAGTGTAATAATAAACAAAATTTTCGCCGCCGCGTCAGCAGCTCGAAATTCCAGTTATTATGGTTTGCCTGATTCAGTTTAGATTCTCCTTAAACGGATCCATCTGAAGAAATCAGAATCCGCCCAGCTGGGGTGCAGGATGAGCTGATTATTTTTGTAATGGTTCACCTTGGCAAGAGACGATCAGAAATCTATCAAACTGTTGGCAGAGATTGACTTTCCGCTCAGCTGGTTCTTTGTGAAGCGCACGGGAAAAATCACACTTCACCAAGCCAACTGACTCAGACGCCCTCTGTCATTCGTTCATTATTTCTCACCCACAGATATTTACATAAGGCGGCACCGGAAAATGTTCTCTTCCCGCACTCTTACTTTCCGGACCTGTTGCGTCCCCTCGGGCAAAAACTAGCCGCGCGAACAGATGATTGTTGGAAAATGTTTTCGAAACGATGGCGAAAAAAAAAATGGGCGGTGGTGTTGAATTCGAGGAGGCAAATTTTCGCAGGCACTCGTTACCAGTATATATTCACATATATTTTCACATATATATTCACATATATTCACGCTATTTTTTATTGAGTGTAGTTTATTTTTTCCGACAGATGTACATCTCAAAGCGTCGAGGAATTTATTCCGGAATTGCGTTTTTTGTTTGCCCAAAGCTGATTCATCGTCTCATCCTGGGGAATGGCATCTGCTACATTGTTTCTGTACCCCTGTCTGTCGCCATTGTTCAGAAAAGAGACGTCAAAACATACCATTAGGTGAGAATGAACGCAAGCGTCATATGTTTTTCAACGAAGTTTGTTCTCACGCATTACGCGGAAAATTCCGCTGATCCCGAAATGTGTTACCGATGAAATTTCACTTTTTCGTACATTTCAGATTATTCTTGATACTCAGATACGCCCTTGACGCCCTTTTGAAGTTTGAATTGCTAATTCATGAAAAGAATGCGTACAAACATTATACAATATCGTTTGCTAGGTATTTTTGTTAAAAGAATTTTTAGGATTGTAAATTCTCAACCTAAAAATGGCCCCAATTGATTTAAAAAAAAGTGTTGCCAGCGATGTCGAAAGGTCACCTGGTGCACTCAGTTTTCATGTGAATTTAATCCATGTTAATTCGTGTCGAAGAAAGCGAGTCTTAACGAAGTATTAATGAACAGTTCAGACAGCCGCGGACACATTCCGCAATGGGATCGGGGGACGGACATGGTGACGTATTGAGGCGCCGACACAAACAAATTGGCCGGCTGGATTTCGCACAAGGAATGCATTTTTAAGATTCCTGCCGCTGGTTATTTTCATCAATTCTGTGCCCGAGTGCCACATACCTAAGTGCTGTTCACAACGAGAAATAAGCCAGATGACGTATACACAACGATGCAGAGATTAATCACACCAACAGCTGTAATACAGCGCGGAGGAATGCCCGGAATGTTGAAAGCATTTTCCTGAACCTGTTCAGCCTCAACATTGACCCGTAAACACACACCCAAAATTATCTCTCGCGTGCGGATTTTTCCCAATTTGTTTTCGATTGTTGCGGCGTAGCATTTTCATGAATGTTTGGATGGGAGGGTAGTTAATAATAGATTTTTATGCTCAAATATGCTAAACTCATCCCATTGAAACAATGTGTCCGTCTATTACAATTTTGCAAGACGCGATAGTATTTTCACGCGTCATTGCGTACATTATAGTAAGGAATCATCCCTCTTATGGCAACGGAAGATGGAATGGAGTATTTTTAGGTTAATATAAACAAACGATTTTTCGCTGAACGGCGGCCTCCATCCGTACCGTAAAACCTTGTGCATTAATCATCTGCTATATTTTCAAGATGCAAGCGGTAAACAACGTATTTCTGAGCGCGTGGTCGGATTCATTCACGAAATCGCCTCTATTGGGATGGAACCGGATGTGCTAAGAGTACGAGCATATTCATTTTCTTGAGGTTTCTGCGAAGGGGGAATGAGCCAAATACTGTTGCTGAATGGTTTATTAGAGTATTTTCGAAAGATACAATGTATTTCAATGAACTCTCTAACGATGACTCTTCGTGTCCAATATATTTAATTGATTGTAAATACAAGGTGGAATATCAGCGTAGGGTCCCGACAGAGAAGATATAAACAAGCTCATCCTCGGCTGGAAATTTTTCTGAGTTTTTATCCTCAATCATGTAGAAAATTGTACCAGGAACTCCTCGAATAAAAGCATTTGCTTGAACACTAACGCTTGAAAGAGTTTACATTGTAGCAAAATTTTTTGCCTAACACTTCAGAAGAACGTTTTGAAAAATTTTCAACATATACGTTTTTATAGTACTAATAAAAAGTAGAAGCATCTGTACAAGGATTCTTCGACCTCGGATTGATATCTAGACTATCGATTTATTCCATTCCGATTCCCGATTTATTGGATCGATTCTTTGTATTCGAAAAATTTGGAGTGTTTTATCAGACATGACATTCTCATTCCCTGTTTAAAGAAAAGTTGACACTCATATAGATTAAGTAGATAAATTGAATATTTCTATTTTTCAAAGAACGATTCTCTGGTACCGATTTAATTAGTGAATTGATCCCTACGCCGTTTACAAAATCGATTCGTCAAAATCATTGTTTTATAGAGATCGCTCAATCCTTATCTGTTCGTATGCGCACGGAGCTTGACTGTGATTGTTGGAAACAATTGCTTGTAAATTGAGTTCTATTATATGTTTAAAAATCGGTTAATTTTACTTTTTTGTACTCCAATTAGTGGCTCTGAAAGTTCTACGATATCACAATCTTTTATTAGTGAGTGTATCTTTTTTAACACCAAATTTTCAGCGTGACCAATCAAGGTAAGTGTGCTTACTGTCAGCGAGAATCCGTAATACGCATCGACTCACCTTGTTCCTAACGAAAAAAACGTGTAAAGCGGCCCATATACGATCATTCGTATTGACATTAGTTCAACAGAATGACATGGAAAATTATCGTGTAATTGGAATAATGACGAAAATCCGGATTTTCTGATATCGGTTCATCATTACTGAAACAGGGCATGGCCCGTTCATTTTTATTAATAACGGTTGATAAAATAAGGTGCCCTGAGTTCATTTTATCGATAACGATTGATAAAGTAAGGTGGGCTGAGTTCATTTTAGAACAACAAAGTACGGTGTCGACATCTAGGAACGTTTTGAACGAGTGAAGCAACCAAAAACCATTATAATAACTGTGGAAGCAGCTTGAAAACATCAAAAGATCAATGAAAATAAATGCTGATAGTATTTTGAATTCTCAAAACATGCTATTCTAAAAATGTTTAAACCATTTCTGATGGACATTATAAGGGTGAATCATATTTTTGAGATTATAATTAAAAACCGACAGCATTAATTTTCGTTCAAGACTCTTCCACTGTTTGAAGAAAACTTTTCAGACCATAAAACAATATATTTATTTGATACAGAAAAGAAAATTTTCATTGATAATTTTCATTTCGAAAACGTGTTAATTTCTCCCACGAATGTGAGTGCATGATTTGCTGCACTCCTACAAATTGTCTGAAACGGCTTCCTTGTTGTGAATCATTGTACATATCCAGTTCCCCTGGTATGCTCTGAAGGTTCGCGTATTAGTATTAGTGAATAAGCAGCAACATATTTTGTGCAATAACATCGTAATTCTGCGAACTCTTTTCATTTGTGTGCGTAATTTTGGTGTAATATATAAAAATTGAATCATACCTATCAAATTGGAGATCATAATACTACTTTAGGAAAGTAATGACGATGTGATTTTGTTGTGAGATATAAAAATTCAAGCATACCTGTTAAACTAAATACCATAACAATACTGTAGGAAAGTAATGACAAAGCAAATTATTGTGTAGGGTTGAGGAATAATGATAATGTGGATTGAAGTGAAACTCGAATGAATATCATTACTGGTAATGTCAGTACGGATGATCGTGTAAGGGCCGCTTAAGAACCAGTGCCACAAATTATCCAAATTTATTCATGAATGAAGGAAGAAGCTTTATCCCAGTGTCGGATGAACGGAAACTCAACACTATATCTGTCATATTGAGTATAACACAAGAGTCAAGACGCGTGAACTTTGTCTAGTATATTGAACGAACATTCAGGCACTTTCATTACTGTCAATAATTTCAAGTGATTATCACGAACGTTACCGCTTTTTATGCTCTTTCACCACCAAAAACCACCCGGCATCAACCTGGTTGGTTGATGCCGGCTTGGTTTGGATGGTTGATTTGTAATGGTTTTATAATGCTAATGGACTTCCATGTGGTACAAACAGACTTTTATAATACAACAAATTCTACTATCTTCGCATTTGCTAATCTGTAGAGATAGAGGGTGGCTGTCTCTTTGTGACTTTTGTCACCGCGAATAATTATTTCGCGTTGCACCTATTAGTGGAAACATTTTCATATATCCTTGCGAGTGTGTATGCAAAAAAAAGTTTATCTCGGTAGTTTTATATAAAAACGTCGTTTCGCACTATATTTCTGAAGGAAAATAGAAAAAGAAGGAAAGGAAAGAAAGGAAGTATGGAAAGAAGGATATATAAGAAATATGAATATGAGAAAACCAAACATCTTGAATATTCATATTTTTAAACGGTTTCATTTGACTACTTCTGGTTTCTCTGATGTTTGAATTCTGCATCTCCTAAGTTGGGTTCCAGCATTCAGCATTTGTTGTACATTATACTAGTTGACCCGGCAAACGTTGTTCTGCCATATAAATTATTTCTAGAAAATATATTGGTTGGTTGAAAATATAGCGAATAAATTTTAAGAAAGTTTGTATGGTATCGTTCAGATTTGTAAAATTAATCTGATTGACGATTTTCACTGCGAAATATGCATATGTGTAGTCGATTTTTTCGAATCTTCCTACTCATCTTAAATATCCTCCATAGTATTAAAGTAAAGTAAATTCATCATTATATTCACAATAACGACACATTAATCTCAATGTCGTCAAAATTAATTCCAATTGTAGAAATTACCTCTAATTGGACAAACTTATCATTGTAAAAAAAATGCACAATCATTTTTTTGGATATCAATTTTCACTGCAGTACAACTGCGTAACCGGTCTTCCTAAGCTCGAAGCCGCCGGACGGTTTTATATCGTTATCGTCCATCGTTGAAGTGATACCGTTATTTTCGTGGCTGGTGAAGTGAGTGTTGGACACTAACGGGATTCCCTGTGAATTCATTGAAGCAGACACAACAAGCGAGAGGAAGAAACCCTGCACGCGAGCGCTGTGTGCTGGTGTGTTATCGCCGTAGCACCATCTTCGACAGCATCACCGCGTGGTGCGATACACGGGTTCAGCTGTACCGAACGATCAACACGCAGCACCGTTATAAATAATCCGCACTGGTGTGCATAATAAGTATACTGAAATTAATAGGTTAAGGTTATTAGGTTAAGGTTAATTATAAAAAAAAATTGCAAAAATTATAAGAAAGTGTACATCTGCCATTTTAAATGGCAGAAGGGGAAGAAAGCGTTGACATGGATATCGAATCCACTGTCTCCCCCTCCCCAGCTACGGGTGCTGGGAAGTCGCTTAAACGCGTTCCCCCCTCAGAAGATGTCTCTTCACAGGAAGAGTTAACTCACCTCAACAAGCCTCCCTCAAGAAAATTTGCAAACCTTTCCTCTTCACCCCCTCATTCTCCCGCTCCCGTTTCCGCTCAACTCCCGAACTTGCCTCCCAGCCCTACTGATCCCGCTCCCGCTCAACAATCGACCTCGACCTCCCCCTCAGTTGCTTCCTCTCCTCGTGTCAAGGTCTATCCAGAAGATTCACCTGGAGCTAGCTCATGGGTTGTTTCTTTCCGGCCCAAACCGAACGGAAAATCCATCAATGTCATTCAGGTTTCGAAAGATCTGGCAAGATATTATTCCTCCGTGGTCGAAAGCTCTAAGGTTAGACCGAACAAACTGCGTGTTGTCGTGAGTGATCGGAAACACGCAAATGCAGTTGTGATCGACGAGAGATTCTCCCTAGAGTATCGTGTCTACGTGCCGTCCCATGACGTAGAAATCTCGGGGGTGATAACTGAAACGGGTCTGACGTGTGAAATGATAAAGGAAGGAGTTGGTAAATTTAAAAGACTCCCGTTGGTGGGCGTTAAAATTTTGGACAGCCGCCAACTAGGGAAAGTATCCCAAGAAAAGGGAAAAACTAAATTCACGTCGTCAGACTCGTTTCGAGTAACTTTTGCTGGTTCCGCTCTCCCTGACTACGTCATGGTGGGCAAATTAAGACTGCCTGTGCGACTCTTCGTGCCAAAGCCCATGACTTGCCAAAAATGCAAGTCAGTTGGTCACACTTCAGATTATTGTGCCAAGGAGCGCTGTGCCACTTGCGGAGAGCAACATGAGGGGAAATCCTGCAGTGCGACTGAGCATAAATGTCCATATTGCGGGGGATCCCCACACGAGCTCTCAGTTTGTGAAACTTACAAGAGTCGCTGGGAGAAACAGAAGCGCTCTTTAAAGGAACGCTCGAAGCGCACATTTGCGGAAATTTTAAAGGCGCTTCTCCACTGACCCAACAACAACAACAACAACCAATCTCAACACACAATACCTTTTCCACGTTGCCAGTTGATGAAATGGAAGCGGACACAGCTAGCGGGGACACACCGTTTATTTCCAAAGGAAATCCCCGGCGCAAGAATGTGACCACTCCCAAAGCTCAAGAACAAGTCCCCCCGTTGATACCCCCTGTAAGCTTGCCTAAAAAATCGAGTGCAGCGGACAAGCAAAATCAGGTTCCTCCTGGCTTCCGTGGGAATAGTTCACCTACGAACGACCCAGCACTCGAGGGGACATCAAAAACCCCAACTGTCTCTGTTTTTCCGCTCAGTTCAACTTCCCAATCGGGATTTATAAAGTTGTCTGACCTTGTGGACCAAATCTTCAAGTGTTTTAATGTTTCCGACTCCATCAGAACCATTGTCATTTCAATGCTTCCAGTATTAAAGACAATTTTGCAACAATTGATGCAAACATGGCCCCTCCTTGCAATGATTATCTCTCTTGATGTCTAATTCAAATAGAGAGGTCGGAGATATCACTGTTTTACAGTGGAATTGTCGTAGTCTTATCCCTAAATTTGATACATTCAAATGTTTAATTCATAACTTCAATTGTGACGTTTTTGCTCTGTCCGAAACTTGGCTTTCTTCGCGAGATGATATCTCTTTCCACGATTTTAATATTATACGCTTGGACCGTGTTGACAGATACGGAGGGGTGCTATTGGGGATCAATAAGTGCCACTCATTTTTTAGAATTGACATTCCACCTATTGGGGGGATCGAAGCTGTTGCTTGTCATGCAAACATCAGAAGCAAAGACCTCTGTATTGTCAGCTTGTATTGGCCTCCGAGAGCTGCGGTTAGCCGCAAGCAACTTGTTGACATGTGCTCACTCCTTCCTGAGCCACGATTGATCTTGGGAGACTTCAACTCTCACGGAACTGCCTGGGGGGAACAGTACGACGACAATCGTTCATCGTTGATATATGACCTTTGTAACAGCTTCAATATGACCGCTTTGAATACTGGGGAAACAACACGTGTTCCTAAACCTCCTGCTAACCCAAGTGCTCTTGACCTCTCGCTTTGCTCGAATTCACTATCGTTAGATTGCAAGTGGAATGTAATCCAGGACCCCAACGTTAGTGATCACTTGCCAATCAAAATTTCCATCACCATTGGTTCGAATTCTTCTGAATCTATAAACATGGCATATGACCTCACAAGACACATTGACTGGAAAAAATATGCGGACGCAATTGCTCTAGCCATCAATTCCAGAGATGGTTTGCCTCCATTGGAGGAGTATAACTTCCTTTCTCGTTTGATATATGACAGCGCGGTTCGCGCTCAAACGAAACCCATCCCAGGCTCCACTTTTCGTCAAAGGCCTCCCAATCCATGGTGGGATAGCCAATGTTCCAAGCTTTATCAGGATAAATCGAACGCATTTAAAGCTTTTCGGAAACGTGGAACCATTGAGAATTTTCAAACGTATTTGGACCTTGAAAATCAATTTAAAAACTTGATCAAAGGGAAAAAACATGCTTATTGGCGAACTTTCGTGGGAGGTTTGTCACGAGAAACGTCAATGAAAAAATTATGGAAAGTGGCTCGAAACATGAGAAATCGCTCTTCATCGAATGAAAGCGAAGAATATTCACATCGATGGATTTTTAATTTTGCACAGAAGGTTTGTCCCGATTCCGTTCCTGTGCAAAAAATTGTTCGAGATATACCACAAGATAGGTGCGATCTTGATTCCGAGTTTTCGATGGTAGAATTCTCTCTTGCTCTCCTTTCTTGTAACAATTCGGCTCCAGGAACGGATAGAATTAAGTTCAACTTGTTAAAAAACCTCCCTGATGTGGCGAAACATCACTTGTTGAATTTATTCAATCGGTTTCTGGAGCATAATATTGTTCCAGATGATTGGAGACAAGTGCGAATTATAGCTATTCAAAAACCCGGAAAACCCGCGTCCGACTTCAATTCGTACCGCCCAATAGCAATGCTGTCTTGTATACGGAAATTGTTGGAGAAAATGATCTTGTTTCGCCTTGATCGATGGGTTGAAACGAATGGCCTACTCTCAGATACACAATATGGGTTCCGCAGGGGCAAGGGGACGAATGATTGTCTTGCGTTGCTTTCTTCAGAAATTCAAATGGCTTACGCCGAAAAAAAGCAAATGGCTTCAGTATTCTTGGACATAAAGGGGGCCTTTGATTCTGTTTCAATAGAGGTTTTGTCAGACAAATTACACTCTCGGGGTCTGCCGCCTCTGTTGAATAATATGTTATATAACTTGCTTTGTGAGAAACAGTTGAACTTTTCTCACGGGGATTCGACAGTAAATCGGGTCTCCTACATGGGCCTCCCCCAGGGCTCATGTTTAAGCCCCCTTTTGTACAACTTCTATGTAAGCGACATCGACAATTGTCTTACACAAAATTGCAGCCTAAGACAACTTGCAGATTACGGAGTGGTGTCTGTCGTAGGATCAAACGAATCCGACCTGCAAGGACCCTTACAAGATACTTTGAACAATTTTTCAACCTGGGCCATTGGGTTAGGGATCGAATTCTCCACGGAGAAAACAGAGATGGTGGTTTTTTCTAGGAAGCATAGACCAGCAAAACCAAAGCTTCAACTTTTGGGTAAACCGATCACTCATGCTATGTCATTCAAGTATCTTGGGGTCTGGTTCGACTCCAAATGTACTTGGGGGGCCCATATTAGGTATCTGAGTAAAAAATGCCAACAAAGAATAACAATTCTTTATTGGCATTTTTCCGTACAATTACCGGCACCTGGTGGGGAGCCCATCCCGAAGATCTTATAATGTTGTATCGAACAACTATTCTCTCAGTGATGGAGTATGGCAGTTTCTGTTTTCAATCAGCTGCCAAAACACATCTCATTAAACTCGAGCGAATTCAGTATCTTTGTCTCCGTATCGCGTTGGGATGTATGCCCTCAACGCATACCATGAGTCTCGAGGTTTTGGCAGGCCTACTCCCACTAAAAGATCGCTTCAATTTATTATCTCTTCGGTTCCTCATCCGGTGTAAAGTTATGAACCCATTGGTGATCGGAAATTTTGAGCAGCTTATCGAGCTAAATTTTCATTCAGGATTCATGAGCTCATATCATGAATTCATCTCCATGCAGGTTGATCCTTCTTCGTATACTCCCAACCGTGTTTGTTTACCTGACTACATCAATTCCTCTGTACATTTTGATCTGTTCATGAAGGAGAAAATCCATGGAATTCCAGATTATCATCGATCGGGGATCGTTCCTACGATCTTCAATGCAAAGTATAGGCGTGTCAATTGAGATAATATGTACTTTACTGATGGGTCCTCTATGAATGAGTCCACAGGATTTGGAGTGTTCAACGAAATTATTAGCACCTCCCACAGTCTTCAGAATCCTTGCTCAGTGTATATTGCTGAATTGGCAGCAATACACTGGGCGCTGGACAGCGTCGCCTCACGACCTGTTGAACACTATTACATTGTAACGGATAGTCTTAGCTCTGTCGAAGCTATCCGTTCAGTGAGGCCGGAAAAGCACTCGCCGTACTTCCTTGAGAGAATACGAGAAATATTGAGTGCTTTAACCAGACGCTGTTATGTCATTACCTTTGTCTGGGTCCCTTCACATTGCTCAATTCCGGGTAATGAGAGGGCTGACTCATTAGCAAAGGTAGGTGCAATTGAAGGCGATATTTATCAGCGTCAAATCGCTTTCAATGAATTTTATTCTTTAGTCCGTAAAAATACCATCGCTAACTGGCAACGTAAGTGGAACGAAGATCACTTCACTCGATTATCCCTAAGGTTAGCCTCAAACCATGGTTCAAAAGTCTGGACTTAAGTCGGGACTTTATTCGCACCTTCTCTCGACTCATGTCCAATCACTGTTCGTTAGACGCGCTACTCTTTCGTTTTAATCTTGCCGATGGCAATATCTGTACTTGTGGCCAAGGTTACCACGACATCGAACACGTTGTTTGGTCGTGCGAGGAGTATCTTGTTGCCAGATCGAATTCAGAAAACTCTCTTCGGGCTAGAGGAAGGCAGCCCAATGTGCCGGTGAGAGATGTGTTGGCTCGGTTAGACCTTGATTACATGTCCCAAATATATGTCTTCCTAAAAGCTATCGATCTTCGTGTGTGATTGTCCTTATATCCTTATATTCTCCTTTTCCTTTTCCTTCGCGAGAAATCAAATCCCTTCTTACTAACAATAGAATAAGGTGAAATGTAAATACATGTTAGATATAAGATAGGCTTAAGAATTGAGTATGATGAATGTGAGTGCGAATGTGAGTGTGAACATTGTAAACATATCCTTATATCCCATCCTTTTCCTGAAACAAAATGTCACCCTTCTAAACTCGAGCAAGCCGCGAGTAATCGGTTCTCTACTTCATTAACATTAGAATTAATGAAAAATGTTTATGTATACTTGTAACTATACAGATAGGAGTTTGGCTCCATTAAACTTATGTAACTGAGCCTATAAAAATAAACGATTTAATAAAAAAAAAAATGGAAAAAAAACTGCGTAACCCATTTTTTCGAATTTTCCTTTTTATCTTGAATATCCTCCAAAGTATTCCAGCATTCTAGGTTGAGTGAAGACAAACTCAACAATATTTAGACGATGCCAATCTGATCAGCTGTTCTCCTGTGATGATGAGTTATACGTACGTGGGAAAACCCTTATTTTATATATAAAGATTATTAAGATTATTATTTCATCGGTTGCGCTTGCGAGTAGAGCGAAGCTCAAAGTGGTGCGCGACCGAGACGCTGAGGATACAATTCATACAGATTCATCACACACGCCACACAGCAGCGGCAAGTATAAGTTTATTTTTCTTTTGTCCTCCTATCATTCCTTCTACCATCTGTGCTCGATTTACACCATTGTTCATCTGTGTGTTAACCAAATCGGCAAACGTTGGCATTAGGGGTGTCTATTTTTCCTTGGTTTCATTTCCGTTGAAATTTTATTGGAACTTTTTTTTCATTTTATAATTTTATATAAATAAAATAAATTGATATAAATATTATCCCCATAAATATTATAAATACATTCGTCCTAAAGAATACCCTGAAGGCTCCAAAGGCCCATTCATTGTGTACTTTAGACGAAAATCCAAACCTCTCAATGTCATTTGCATCTCGTAGGAACTAACTAAAAAAAATTCTGACGTTAGCGAGATTACACGGATGGGGCCAGACAAACTACGAGTTGTCGTCTCAAGCAGGACCCAAGCGAACAAAATAACGCGCTGCGACCTCTTTGCGATTGAGTATCGCGTATACGTACCCTGTTGCAACGTCGAAATAGACGGCGTAATAACCGAAAAGGGTTTGACCCGAAAAGAGATAATCGATGGTGTCGGTCGCTTCAAGAACTCCACACTAAAAACTGTGAAGATTCTTGCATGCGATCGACTGAAATCTGTGTCACATAAAAATGACAAAAGAATTCTCAATCGGACAAACTCTTTTTACGTGTGACTTTTGAGGGTTCCGCCCTTCCAAATTACGTTGCAATAGGGGCACTTCGTTTACCTGTTCGGTTGTTTGTACCCCGGGTAATGAAATGCAACAAATGTATGCAACTCGGTCACACGGCCGCCTATTGTTGCAATAAAAAACGTTGCGCAGATTGTGGAGAGAGCCATGATGAGAATCCTTGCGCGAATGAGCGCAGGTGTCTTCATTGCGGCGGGACTCCTCATGATTTTACTCAATGCCCGGTGTACATACAACGAGGGGAAAAGCTCAAGCGTTCCTCAAAGGAACGTTCCAAGCGGACTTTTGCAGAAATGCTTAAGAGTTTCGTGCCAACGACACAGGACAATCCCTACTCCATTCTGCAGAACGACGAGCCTGTTGCTGACGCTCCCAATGCAGGATGTTCCGGTACATCGCAGGGTGCCATCAGGAAAAGAAAAATTACTTCTTTTCCATCACTCCCCAGAAAGAATACCGAAACTTCCCAAGTTGGAATGAAGCCTCGAACTGAACGTGCTGAGAATAAGCCGAAGCAAGTACCTCCCGGTTTACGTGGCCATGCTACCAACCAGGGGTTCTCAGCACATCCCGGAACAACAACGAACGCGTCTGTTCCATTTTCGCGGTCGAAGCAACAGCCACTACCTGGCCTGCTTGCGCTTTCAGACCTTGTGGATAACATGCTTTAAATATAAATGAACCTCTTAAAAGCATAGTAATATGTTTGCTTCCGGTTGTGAGAACATTTTTGAAAGAAAAATGTGGCTTTTTAGCAGCGTTCATTTCCCTCGATGCCTAATTCAGCGCAAGAGGTCAAGGATTTGACCACTGTCATACAGTGGAATTGCAGAAGCATCATCCCTAAACTAGACAAATTTAAATTTTTAGTTCACAGTTCTAACTGTGATGTATTTTCTCTCTGTGAAACATGGCTTTGTTCGGTCGACGAGCTGAATTTTCACGATTTCAACATTATTCGCCTCGATCGTAACGACTCGTTTGGTGGCGTACTATTGGGGATCAAAAAACGTCACTCCTTCTATAGAGTCACTATCCCATCGATTACAGGCAGTTGTCGCTTGCCAGATACAAATCAATGGCCAAGAACTCTGCATTGCTTCGATATATATTCCTCCCAGGACTACGGTAGGCCGCCATCAGTTCTTTGATATTATCGAGGCATTGCCGGAGCCGCGGTTAATCTTAGGTGACTTCAACTCCCATGGAACAGCTTGGGGTCACTCTACGATGACAACCGTGCCACGTTGATTTATGATCTGTGCGACAACTTCAACATGACAGTTTTAAATACTGGGGAAGCAACTAGGATAGCCAACCCTCCTGCACGGGCAAGCATGCTAGACATATCTCTCTGCTCTTCTTCATTATCCCTGGATTGCACATGGAAGGTAATCCAAGATCCCCACGGTAGTGATCACCTGCCAATAATTTTATCGATCGCCAATGAATCAAAATCTAGTGAGTCGGTCGATATTGCGTATGACCTCACGAAGAATATTGACTGGAGAAAATTTGCGGAATTAATATCTGAAGCAATCATTTCGATGCATGAACTTCCTCCCCTTGAAGAGTATAACTTTATATCAAGTTTGATTTACGATAGCGCACTTCAAGCTCAAAAGAAACGTGTACCCGCTGCCACTTTCCGACGTCGCCCTCCATCACTTTGGTGGGATAAGGAGTGCTCAAAGGCCTATCTTGAAAAATCATCCGCTTTCAAAAAAATCAGGAAAACTGGTTTAGTGGAATGGTTTCTAAAGTACCAAGCTCTAGAAGCCAAACTAAAAGGTTTGATTAAAGCAAAAAAGCGTGGATATTGGCGGAAGTTCGTCAATGGTTTGTCAAGGGAGACCGCTATGAGCACTCTTTGGAATACGGCTAGGAAAATGCGTGGCTGGAACCATACAAACGAAAGTGAGGAATACTCTGACCGTTGAATTTTTAACTTTGCAAGGAAGGTTTGTCCCGACACCGTTCCTGCACAAAACGTCGTACGCGACATTCCACTTCAAAGCGATTATGAGAATTTTTCGATGGTGGAATCCTCAATTGCCCTTCTCTCATGTAACAATTCAGCTCCGGGGTCGGACAAGATTAAATTCAACTTGTTGAAGAATCTTCCCGACTTGGCAAAACAGCGTTTGCTGAACTTGTTCAACAAGTTTCTGGAGTTGAATATTGTATCGCATGACTGGAGACAAGTGAGAGTGAAAGCCATACGAAAACCCAACAAGCCGGCTTGCGATCACAATTCGTATAGGCCGATTGCAATGTTATCCTGTATTCGTAAATTGTTAGAGAAAATGATTCTACTTCGTTTGGACAAGTGGGTTGAAACGAACATTTTGCTGTCAAATACGCAGTTTGGCTTCCGCCGAGGTAAAGGGACGAATGATTGTCTCGCGCTGCTATCTTCTGAAATCCAAATCGCATTTGCTCGTAAAGAACAAATGGCTTCCGTTTTCCTCGATATCAAAGGGGCATTTGATTCAGTTTCCATGGAAATTCTCTCAGAGAAGCTTCATAATCGTGGACTTTCACCAATTCTGAATAATTCCCTGTACAATTTACTGTCAGAAAAGCACATGAATTTCTGTCATGGCAACTCAAAATCTTCTCGTTACAGTTTTATGGGCCTACCGCAAGGCTCCTGCCTAAGCCCCCTCTTGTACAGTTTTTACGTCAATGATATGGATGATTGTCTAACTAGAGACTACCCGCTGAGACAACTTGCAGACAATGGAGTTATTTCCATCACGGGTACTAATCCTGTCGCTCTGCAAAAGTCGTTGCAAGATACCATGAACAATCGTTTCACGTGGGCCCTCAAGCTGGGTATCGAATTCTCTATGAAGAAAACTGAAATGGTCGTTTTTTCTAGGAAGCACGAACCCGCCCAATTCCAGCTTTACCTATCCAGCAAAACGATCCAACACTCTATGTTTTTCAAATACCTGGGTGTATATTTTGATTCTAAATGTACATGGGGGAGACACATTGCGTATCTGAAACAGAAATGCCAGCAAAGAATCAATTTTCTCCAAACAATAACCGGAACATGGTGGGGTGCCCATCCAGGAGACCTCATTCAGTTGTACAAAACAACGATATTGTCAGTGTTAGAATATGACAGTTTTTGCTTCCGATCAGCTGCCAGGATTCATATTCTCAAGCTGGAGAGAATACAATATCGTTGCTTGCGTATAGTCATGGGGTGTTTGCATTCGACACATACGATGAGTCTCGAAGTTTTGGCAGGAGTACCCTCGCTTACTCTTCGGTTCACAGAATTATCCTACAGATTTCTCATCCGTTGCAAGATCATGAATCCATTGGTGATTGATAACTTCGAAAATCTACTCCAACTGACTCCTCAGTCAAGTTTTATGTCTTTATACCATGCGTACCTTATCCACGACGTGCACCCTTCGCCAGGCATCTCCAACCAAGTTCGCTTCCCATACTTTTGCAATTCCTCTGTCATTTTTGATCTGTCCATGCGACAAAAAATCCATGGAATCCCAGATCATCTTCAATCCAATGCTAGTCCGTCGATATTTTCGGAAAAATATGGGAAAGTTAGATCTGATAAAATGTTCTTTACTGACGGTTCATTCATAAACGGGTTCACTGGCTTCGGCATCTTCAATGAAAATTCCAGTGCCTCTTTCAAACTCAAAAATCCTTGTTCCGTGTATGTCGCAGAAATGGGTGCGATATACTATGCTCTTGGGATCATTGAAACACTGCCCATCGACCATTATTTTATTTTTTCAGACAGTCTCAGCTAAATAGAGGCAATCCGCTCAATGAAAGTTGATAAACGCTCATCTTATTTCCTAACAAGAATAAGACATCTATTGAGTGTTTTGGTCGAAAAATTATTCAAGATTACCTTAGCATGGGTTCCCTCTCATTGCTCGATTCCGGAGAATGAGAAAGCGGACTCGTTAGCTAAGGTGGGCGCTTCAGAAGGCACACTTTTTCAAAGGCAAATTGCCTATAATGATTTTTTTCAGATTCCTCGTCAGCACACACTCGTAAGTTGGCAGCGCATGTGGAGTGAAGATGATTTCGGTCGTTGGTTACACACGATTATCCCTAAGGTCTCGACGAGTGCTTGGTTTAAGGGATTGAATGTAGGTCGTGATTTCATTCGTGTGATATCTCGGCTTATGTCCAATCACTACAACCTAAACGCGCATCTCTATCGAATTGGGCTCGCAGCAAACAATCTTTGTGATTGTGACGATGGTTACCACGACATCGAGCATATTGTCTGGTCGTGTATCCGGTTCCATGCTGCTCGCTCTCAGCTCTATATAGCACTGAGAGTAAAAGGCAGACAATCGGATATCCTCGTCCGGGATATCTTAGGTAGCCGTGATCCTGATCTTCTGCTTCATCTATACCTGTTCCTCAGAAACGCCGATGTCAAGGTTTAATGATGTTTCCTATATCTATAAACTTTTACTTAGTCGCGGCAATACATACACACACTCTTTACAGATACACGAGCCAAAGGTTGTGCAGTCCACTGATGATTCAACAAGAGCCGAAGGTTGTACCGCTCATGACAACTCTACACGAGCTGATGATTGCGCCGGCTAGTGAACATTCTATCCTGGATTCCTCGAGTCGAGAAGACGCACCACGCTACCCAGCAAACATTAAATCGCATAACAAGCGTATATATAACATCATATGCCCTAAGATTTGGTTGGTATATAATGCGCCTAACTGGCATATGCATGCAAAAGTGGAGGCCATATACATACATGGCAAATGCTTACCGAATTTGTGTGGATGAATATGCAACTTTGACCGGCTATAATAGCGACTTTTGCCATTTTTTTTCCCCCTGTTGGTTGTGAACCACTGCGTCCATTATTCTGAACTATTTTGGTATATCCCATTTTTTTGTACTCCGCTTCAAGCTTACCTACTACTTATTGATGAAGAAGTAGACTGAAAGCTATAGCGAGATAGGTGCCAATCAGGAATACTCTGTTTGATAAATTTTATAATCCTGATCGGCGACGCAGACCAAATTTCCTTGGGCTCCAAAATAGCCTTATCAAGGTATTGCAGTCTGCGTCTAGTTAGAGCTCCACAATTACAGAGCAAATGCTCCGAGGTTTCACTTTCGGTATAACAAAAACGACAAATATCATCTTGCACTAAACCTATGTTTTTGAGATGGTATTTACTCGGACAGTGTCCTGTTATAAGGCCTGTGATTGTGCCTAAGTCTTTCTTATTAAGACTCAGCAATTGTTGAGTAATTTTAATACTCGGCGTGATAAATTTTTTTGACTGGTTAAGTTGTATTGTGGAGTTTCCTGGGTTTTTGGAATTTTTAGGTTCCTCGTTTTTTGGCCCCAGATCTCCTTTGAATACACCGGAGCTTTTATGGATTATGACTTGGCGCTGCTTTGGATTTGTTTTCCTCAGCTTAGTTTCGCCAAATCGGAAGTTTATGTTGAAGTTTGTGCTAGTTAGTTGACGCATCGAAGCTTCGTCGACTGTTAGCGTCCAGTCCGCGTGAATTTCGTTGGGATTGGATCTCTTTAGTATTCGCCATTTATCGGTGGAGAGATTTTCATTTTGACTCTCAATGAGGCTTTTGAGTCTCTCGTCGCTGAATGTTGCGCTTTGTGGGAAAAAGGCATGGAGAATTTCTGGACGCGGAATATTTTTGGCGTCTAGAGCAACCAGTTTGATGTTGTCGTCTAGGATTATCCCGGGAACCACTTTCTTCAACCATTCCGAAGTTTGATGATCTTTGCACGAAAGGATTAGATAACCTGACTTATACGAGCAATTGAAAAATTTGGGCTTAACCGGCTCGTTTCTTTGTTGCTCTATTGCAGTGAGTAGAGCATTCTGGACGGAATCTAACTGAGCCGTAGTAAGATCGGTGTTGGGATAGTCCTCCGGGAGTATTCCAACTTTGATCTGTTCCAAAGCTTCCTTGAAGGAGATTCCAGTTTCGACAGAAGTTATTGTGGAGTCTTTGTTTTGAAGAGTGTTTCGAGCATCTTTTTTTTGCTCGTTCAACCCCGCTCTTTTACGGGGGCAGAGATTTTGTTTGGATTTTTTGAGAATCGGTTTTTCGTCACTACTAGGTAGTTCCGATCCTCGGGGGCGTTTTGCTGGTCCAGAGATGTGCTGACTCAGTGCTTGCTGCCGAGCTTCCTTTGCAGGGATCCCGGCTGCGACCAAGTTCTTCAGCCTCCTTCTCTGACCCTTGGTGAGGTTTTTCTTCCACGAAGAGTGGACCTCAGCTGAATCTAGCGCTTTAGGTTCAGTTTTTGTAGTGACGTTACTTTCGTCACTATCATCCTCTAGCGACTCACAACGAGTCGGGGTGTTGAGGATGGAAGAGGAACAGGACTGAACATCCGCAGGTGCGTCACTCAGTACTTCATCCTCTTCGACATTCATAGAGTCGACCTCTATGACGATTTTTTCCGACAGAGAGAGGCTGCCGGAACCCGGAAGATTTTTGTTTTTTGTTGAATTATTCATGAAATTCCCACGAGTTGCGCGGTAAAGAAGTTCAACTGCATCAGTGACCCGCTTAATGCAGAGGGGGCAGACGATACTGTGGAGGGTGCCCTGGTACTCCACAGGCTCCGTTAGAGGCAGGGTATTTGATTGAAACCCCCCCAACCATTCATCCCTCAGCACGGGTCGCGTCACACCTTGGATTAGGGGTTTATCCATTACTTTCTTTCCATAATAACCATGGATAACAGCTATTACAACCATCCTCCTTTTAGGGGCTTTGGACCCACTGCTCTGGTTCTCAATAGTTTCAGGTTCTTATACGGACATGCTATTATCAAGATAATTTCAGGTTCTTATAAGGACATGCCATTATCGAGATCCGTCATTCGCAGGCGGAGTTGGCTTTTGCCATACTCATATACGATGTATTACAGACATAGGAAAAAAAACAAATGGCGCAAAATATTTTCGTGAAATGTTTATTATAGCCTCACGAATCGCCATTTTTATATATGAGTATTTATAGTATGTTTGTAGAAATAATAATTGTTTGATTGACTTGTGTTGGGAGTGGAATATGAATGTTTAAAATGGCACAAATTGATGTTTGGTGAAAACTGCTCCGATATGTGTTCGAACTCCGGTCGTCTGGATTATCATCCACCAGCTATCTCGCGCGGCTATCTGCAATTTAATTCAACAGCGGTTAAAACTTTTGAGTGCATCAGCATTTCATTGACATTTCAATATGATGTAATATGTCCTTTATTAGGATCTAATATGATTCACTGTTTCATGATTTTCTTCAGCATGCAACACGATTTACTACAGTACTGAATCGATTTAAATTATACGCTTATATGACACACAAACTGCATCAGCGTAATATATGCATATGATGCGGATTAAATATATTTTACGACAATGTGCATCATAAAATTGATGTTTATTATACCGAATTGCGACTTAATTTGATAATGGTATTTAAAATCGAGTTTTTACATTTAATGCGATTTCAAATATACAAATATATACGATTTCAAATATACGATACATACTTTGATTGATATTATATGCGATTATGATTTATTCGGATTTCTTGTAAGACTTGACACGTGCAAAATTATACGATTTAATGTTTGCTGGGTAGATATGGGGTACAGACTAGGGGGCGTTGCTGATTAATGGTCAGCTGCATCCCAATAGGAAGTATCCCGTGTCGGGCACACGTACAGAGCATTGGAGACAGCAACATCCCAATTACGAGAACACTTGTAATACTAACCTCGAGCCGACCGCGAGTAATCGGTTACATATTAATAACATAGATAATGAGAAAAACTGTCAAAATATTGAACTCCCGGCCCCGCAGGCTAACGCCATATGAGCCTTGATAAAAATATATATATTGGAAAAAAAAAAGATTATTTTTATTCATATCAGTCTTAGTTTGCATATAATTACAAATACAATTCGTTTATTTTTTCATTTCTGTCTACACCCAAACTAGCGTTGGCTGAAAACATTTCATCTTTGGCAGAAAAAATGCCATTTCGTGTGCTGGAGGGTCAAATGCGCAAATAATGAGCTGTTTCAAAAGCTTAAAAAAAGGTTTGTATGTATGCGAGCAGACATCTCTTTCTGGTTTCTTTTCTCATTCCATTTGGGATTGTGCCAAAAAAAAAATCGACGTCAATAGGGATCGAACCAAGGCCGGCTGGAATGTAAAGCTATTTCACACGACCATGCTATCCATATAGCTGCCAGTATCGAATTTATGGAAAAAGAGAATTCTCTTAATTAACGTCAATTTCAATTCGTTATGTACAGCATATCAAACAAACCTTAACGATATTCCGATTAAATTGTTATGCAAATCATCAAAATTCGTTTGTAACAAAAACATTTATTAATGTTACAACAATTCCATAAAATGTGACAAGCTTTACTGCAATCTGTGTTCACAACGTGTGTTTGAAAACAAAACACACATAAATCCTGTTAATTGTCATGAATTTGGCTTCACTTCGAAAATAATTATTTTGATTCATTGCTGTTTTCATTTGAGCATGATTTTGGCACAACCTAAGCATAAAATTAGGGGGTCTTCGTAGCCACTAGGTTACGCGTTCGCTTACTAAGCGATCGATCGTGAGTTCAAACTCAGGGCCCTCGATTGACCATCTTTGTGTTGTTATAGAATAACTACGTCCACGCAACCATCATCAGCTATGGAGATCGATCCACGGTGGGACAAAGATCGATTCATCCATACAACTGCTCTGCTCTGCAAGAAACATCGGGCTGCTGTTCTATAAATAACCCAACAATGATCAATATCAACTGTCTCCGCTGTCCGGTCTGCTGAACAATGGAAGTACAGATAGAAAACCCTTACGCCCAAATGGCTACTACAGTGTAATTTACCATAATGTAATGGAACAGAAAACCTAACGCCTAAATGGCTACTACTACTACTGTGTAATTTACAATTTATAGAAACATAAACATATGTACATGTACATGATAAAAACCCGGCTCTGTTACAGATAAAATGCTAATGAGCCTGATAAATAAATAAATGGGATAAAGCATAAAATTAGTGAGGGCTGTAGAAATGGTGTACATATAAATAATTGTTGCTAACTTGAAGGATCCATAAAAAACATCAATTACATCACATTAGTTTTTTTTTATATTGTTATACAGTAAGTTACATCTAATTCGACATGCCGAGGAACCACCTATTAGAGGCGATTGTGACCTGTAATTAGACACATCAACAAACAATGTGAAAAACAAGTTAAAGACAGTTGAACCAAGCCATTGAAAATCTAACGAATAGCCATTTGAAAAGTATTCTAGGTTGTAAATTCACCTTAAAAAATATCTTGTTGTAGAAACTTGCACAAAGGATGTTTACAAAGATGTCAAATTTTTCGTGTCACATTACATGTCTGTTCAATTAGCCAGATGTCGAATTAGAGGCTAATCCCTGTATAAACTATGACTGAATCAAGGCGCCTAGAAGTATATCCTAAGGTGATGCCGTTTCGTCACTAAGTTGGTTAGGGGAGCGGTATATGAAAACATTACGGAAGAAAGCCGAAGGGGAATTATTTGCCTGTAGCGTGAAAGAGACAAACCGATCACGAGCGAGTTTCGGCACTAGCGTATTGTGTTTTGCTTGCAAACAAAACACAGTAGACATCCAAGATGGCTGCTGAGTGGTTTCAGTAGGTATACTTCTAGACGCCTTGGACTGAATATGTCGGTTCTCTCGGTAAACAGGCTCTCTAATAGAACTGACAGCCGACCTGCCCAGCTCTGTTCACTCGATTTTCCTTCATAACTGTCATTGTGAAGCGAAAGGCAGCAGATTTGCTTTGCTGGTGTTGAAAATTGTTCGTTAACAGGAAAAAGCACAAGTAATTGTTATTAAAAAAGGCAGAAAGTGGTACCACTGTGTTTCAATCACGACAGTGAATAGTTTTTGTGGTTAAATAAGTGAAGTGAAGAAGTTTTCAACGTGGAACGTTTACGTCCACATCGGCCCCGATAAGCCGATAACTTCAGAATTTCAAGATGGACGACAAACGAGATGGTAAGCACCAAGCACTATTGCATGTTTCGACAGCCGGTGAAGACTGGCTTTGTTTACATTTGGATTGTTCGTGCTTTCGGGCAATGTTTGGGTGAGGAATTTGTGCCGCCATGCACACATTTATGTTTTGCAGTTCACTTTTGATAAGTGCAAAATACGATATAATATCCTGATAACCGTTGATTGAAATAACATTAGAGAATTCGAAATATCTAATACGTCGGAAACCTGTTCTCACATGGTGTATCTCTGTCGCCGAAAATTACGTACACTTTGATAATTTTTCGTTTCCATTCCATTTCAGTGAAAAAGAAAGACAAGAAATCGAGAAAATCTCGCAGTAGAAGCCGTGAGAAAAGACGGAGTCCTTCCCGTAGTCCAAGCTATGGACGAAGACGACGAGAAAGGAGCCGCAGCCGGGAACGTCTCCGAAGGAGATCTCGAGATCGTATTAGCCCTCCGATCATGCGAAGACGTGGTCGGGGTCGCAGAAGTCCGAGCCCTCCCCCTCCGCCACCGATGCAGCAAGCTCCTCCACCACCAATGATTGGAAATCCGGTGGCGGCAGCGGCTTATATGGGGGCAGGCCCAATGTACGATGCGTACGGAGCATATCCTCCGCCCTCGGGTGGATATATAGGTGAGATGGATCCAAGTTATGTGGGTTATGACTACGGGGGACCTGGAGGTCCCCCAGCTGATGGATATGGAGCAATGATGGGAGCACCTCCGATGATAATGGGACAACCCGGTCCACCGGGTGAGGAGTATGCAGCAGGATGGGAAGCACCTCCGCCGGTGCCAATTATTCAAGAGACCGAGGAGGAAAAGCGTAAACGTGAAGGTAAGTTTTAGTTTGAAAATCATTACACGGAAAATGACGATTTTTTCTTCAACGTTTTAGCTGCTATAGCTTCCGAAGTTCGGAATCAGCGCGCTTCACTGAAGAAACAGCGTGACGATTATAGACGTCGAGCAGGAGCTTTGAATCGTGAGTTGAAAACTCTCATACAACAGCGAAATGATCTTTGTTCGGGACGCGATCCGCCCTCGCCAACCACGAATAGTTTCATCAAGGAGAATGATAAGCTTCAGGTAAGTGACGGTTGATCGGGCATTGAATCAACCACTAAGGTTAACATTCAATCAAACCCTTCAACGTACACAACTGCTATAAGATGAATGAAGCGCATCAAAGTGCTTCTGTGTGCCGTTCTTCGGTTTGAAGGGCGCTCGTTTTAGTTTCAGTTCCATATGTGTTCTCTTTCAAACGCAACACTTTTCCCCGCAGCATTTGATTGAGTGCGTGCCCCTCACATTGATTCGAAAGCTCATTATTGCCAACTGACGACAGGGAATGCTCATCCCGGCGAACGAATGTGCGGTTATAACCAAGGAACTGGCTTCGTTCCTTCTCCTCTCTGGCAAACATGGCAAAGTTTCCGTAGCGTCTTGAAAAAAAAAACAAACGAAGATTTTTCACTGCTTTTCGAGTGATGGTGCCAGATGAGAAGGAATGATGCACCAGCAATCCTTTTGTCCGGAGTTTGGAGCACAAGTGATAGAGCTGCAGCTTCTAGGATATAACTCCGCCACTGCTATAGCAGAAAATGTATTGTTATCGATTATCTGTGTGTAGAGACAATGTTTGTAAGAATCAGAAGTAAATTGAAGAACCCAATCCAACCGATCGATTGAACGAGAATAACGGTAACGGCATTGAATTAAAGAGACTTTAAACTCAGAGAGTTCATTCGTCTCTATACGAGAATAAAATGGATCTTCTTCAGCTTATACTGGTTCAGATAGGATGCCTTTGTAATCGTAGTTTCTAAGCCGGCTGTGGAGGAACAATTCGCTCGGAACGGACAACAGCGGGAAGCACATCTCGGATGTCACGTCAAATGAACTATTTCTCTTCCAGCTTACGCAGAATCTGCACAGAGATATTTGGTTGATCCACTAAGTGTAACCTCCTAAGCTTCGTAACTCGTATCTCGCGCATAGAATCAATCACAGTCACGCGTTTTAATCGCGCTGCTATTAAGACGATACAGAAAGGTTCAAAATTGCATACCATACCGCGAATTATCGCGTCCTACGCGTCCGGAACTTGATTAACCTATTTCTTTTCTCTCTCCCCTCCGAATCCTCTTTTTCCTTGCCGTATTCCTGCACACTTGCAGTCTCAGATCCAGAGCAAGATTGATACGATCGAGAATGTGATCGATATGTTGGACGGAATCATTGGCAAGGACAAATCGCCAACCCCACCGCCCCCGACACTGAGCGGTCAGCCCGGAGCGATTAGCCCAGGCAAGGAACGGAAGGAGTCGGAATCGTCTGCGTCGCCGGAGCGCCTCAAGAACGAAGTGCTGGAGACGATGAAGCGGGGCAAGGCGAAGAAGGAGGAGAAGTGAGTATTGTGCTGTGCATGTAATATTTATCATTCAACCTTCCATCACCTAAAAGCATGTCAACAATCATGGTGTTGAATTACTCAATAAAACAATGAGTGTTGAATTGTGTATTCGGCCACATGCTGCTCGAGTCGTCAAAAGTTACCTGGTAAACCTCAAATTTGACGTTCTAAGTTCCTTTGTTCCGATCGTTGACGCAGGACCTGGCGGAGCATTCCTCGGGAATGACCATAACATGAGTAGATTCGTAACGTTACAAACCTTAGAGTATCTGTTTGAAAGAGACTATAATTTGTATCGACCGCTGTTTATATTTCTCGTATTGTTGACACAGTAAGAGTTCAGATGCTGTCGTTAAAAGCTCGTCCATACAATGGGAAGCCAATGTTCGAAGTGGTCACGTTTTGAGCATTTCTATGTTTATTTTCTTTATTTACGATATTCAACTTAGTGGACGAAAGGGAAAACAAGTGCTGAGAAAGCGTTTTGCGGTTAATTGAAGTAAAACTTGAAGTCAAAACAAGAAATTTCGGTGTGAAAAAGAATCCAGCCACGAGGACGCCATATTGGGAAGGAGAGAAGAAAACAATTTAAAAACGAGGACAAGTTCACCTTAAATTTTCCTTCGAAGAATCGAATCGCAGAACTTTTTTGTTTTCTCACCAAAAAAAACTGTGTCCAATGAGTCTAAATTCTTGACCTTCAATATTTTTCTTATCGGCCTGAACAAGTGATAATCAGAAGACGCAATATATGATGATAGCGGGGGGACTATCCATCTTAGCCGAACTCCAAGAATGTTTGGCAGGTCGTCAAAGAAACATGAGGTTTGGCAATATTCTAGAAGAGGACACCTTGACTAAATATGAACGTTTACTCTAGATTGCCGATTTTGATTCGATTAGTGGCGAATAGTACTCATAAGACAGAATTTCTCCCCTATCTCACTAGATACAAAGAATGACTTTCAGTGGGTGAGGACCGGCTAATGATGATCCATTTCGCTCACGTCAAAGATCACGAATTGTTCCAAACTGCGAGTTTCCATTGGCGAGTTGTTGATGAAGATGTGATCCATTCAATATTTTCGATCAAAAAGTGTAGAACTCATACATTGTAGCGTTTTACGTAATCAAGCTTCACCAAGTGGAAATAGATACTTGTAAGGAACCTGCTAATGTCGTGTATTTTTAATATTACTCATGTACAATACTCTCAGAATACAAATTTCAGCAACATATTTTAAATATATGAAGAAATATGAAATTTCTACCGCGCTATACTATGAGATAGCCTTTCATTCATAAATACGGATAAATTCCGTGTTTAAAAAAATATTTTTCATATATTATTGAATACAGATATACATTTGTTCAGACACAATTCTCGTGCAAGATTTTTCTCCGTTACATGGAATAAATGTTTGATACAGAAAATATGATAGAATGAAGACAGCGCTAAATCGGACAATTGCTTTCTCGAGTTTTGCTCTTATCAAAACATTCGGCGATCCATTTTTATTTATATAGATAGAAGATGATATAGGAGTACGTTTTATCACATTTAAACCCATTTTGATTTTCGAACGAATATCAATTTCGTTAGCGCAAACATCAAATGGACTATAAACGCTTGTCAATATGTAATTGTGGAACACATGCGAATTGAATTTTGCGAATTTTCCCATTTTCCTTCCCAGTTTTTCAAATATGATCAATTGGTTAGAGTATGTTTGGTTGAAATATGTGCATTATTTTTATGGGATCCCCTCTACTTTCCAGAAGAGGAAGGGGCGTCATACCATCATAGAAACAAATTCTCGTACCTAAAAAACCCCCACATCCCAAATTTGGCTCCATTTGCTTGATTAGTTCTCGAGTTATGCAGAAGTTTGTGTTTCATTTATATGGTAGCCCCCATGCAGAGAGGGAGGAGGAGTGTCTATTCACCATAGAAACGTTTCGTGTCCCCTAAAACCTTCGCATGTCAAATTTGACTCCATTTGCTTGATTAGTTTTCGAGTTATGCAGAAATTTGTCTTTCATTTGTATGGCAGCTCCCCCCCAGAGAGAGGGGTGGAGTGTCTAACCATCATAGAAACATTTATTGCACACTAGAACCTCCATATGCCTAATTTGATTTCATTTACTTGATTAATTCTTGAGTAATGCAAAAATTTGTGTTTCATTTGTATGGCTGTAAGGTCGTTGTTCCGCTTCTGTTCATTTTATTCTCTGGAATTTATTGTGCGAGCCCCAATAGGTTATGGGTCCACTGTACGATAGTAAAAACGCGAAAGGTTTGTGAATATTTTAGCACATTATTTTTTCCGCGATATGTTCAGAAGAAAGAGATGAAGGCGAACCTTTCTGCGTAATTTCCGACTAGTACTGATATGCGTTTGGCTGTTGTAGAGGGTTATAGCACAGGTCGGTGGTACCTGGACTCCGACTCCACATTCCATATGACAAACGACACAGATCTGTTGACTGGTATCGAGTCTATAAAGCAGCCGGAGATTTTTCTGGCGGATGGAACAAAAACTAAATCATATGATGCTGGAAACGGGAAGCTAGTGTCTATGACTGAAGGATGTGTATCATGTGTCGACACTTACTGGCAATTTTCGGTCAGTGAGTCACATTTGCGATCTGGGATACATCATTTTGTTCGAGAGTGAGTAACGAAAAACGGCGAAGTGATTTTGGTTGGTGAAAAATCTACATGAAGGCGATAAAAATTTTCTTTATTGGATATGTGAAAGGCCGGGAAGCTTGTCGTTTCCTGGACTCCGAAGTAAAACGATGTTCGTAAGGACGCTAAATTTTTGGAGCCCATAGTGAATATGGAGGTCAAATCGTTTGCTCACTCGGATGTAGCGGAGGAAACCCCAAAAATTGAAACCACGACTATGGAAACTTCGTTGAGCGAGCAGGCTTCTAATGTAAACAATACTAATGAACCATCGAACGAAGTACACGTGATTGATGGGGAAGGGTGTGGCCTCGATAAATCTTTGTAGGAGATCATCCATGACAGTTGTGGGCAACTGTTGGTTACAGCGAAAACGAATCAAATTTCATGAACTTGTTCAACAATTTTTTATTAAGAACAGGAGTTATAAAATTCCTAAAATTCATAAACTTGTAGCTAGGCATAATAACAATTGTGTTTGACTTACTTTAGTGATTCTTGCTGTTTTAATTATCAATTTTAAATCCGACCGTACTCGTAAATTAGGTGAATCAAGCGAAACTAACAGTATTTTCCGTGGCGACCGTTGGCTTTGCCGTGGCACCTTTTATCAGGAAGTATTAAAGTCTTTGGTTATTTCTGGGTTATTTCAGATTGCTTGAGCTTGAACATCTGCTGGACGAGATTTTGTACATAAACAACTGCCCGGATTCGAGGTTAAAGACAGAGAGCACTTTTGGTCAAGAAGTCAAAAGCTTTTACAGCTTTGTAAAATCCGCGCGCTGCTGTAACGGCAATTCAAATCTGGTGTGCCAGTACGCTAAAGCAGCTAATGGAAAAAGTGTGTGTTACTTAATGTATGTTAACGATGTTCTGGTTGGATGTGCGAGTGTTGTAGCAATCGATTCGATTACCGATTACCGAGTATTCAAGAGGAGTTCTATATGTCAAACCTTTGGGAGGTGACCTATTTCCTAGATTTGGCTGGAAGTTGGATGGAAATTACGAAATCTTGTTGCAATAGTACATTAAGCAAGTAAGCAGTGAAATACGTCAATTAATAAAGATTACAGGAAAGCATCAAAATACAACATCAGTGTTCGTGATCGATCGAGAGTCCAACGTTCGCCGATGTTTCCACGTATAGAAGTCTAAACTCTCTCTATATCGCGTTGTATGCAAGACCTGATTCGCCGTTTGTATCCATACTGGAAGGAAGCGTTTGTGCACCAACAGAGCAGCAAAACGTGTACGCCACGAGGGCAAGTACGTAACCCTCAGTGAAATCAGTCAAGAAGCAATGTGGTTTTTGCCGGTCGAAACATTTGCACGAGATGGTGTTATGTCAAGGAGCTGTGTGATGATGAAGTTTTGCAATAGGAGTGCTGTCCAACAGAGAAAATGTTTGCTAAATCACTGACCAAATCAATTGGGTCCAATTAAGACGCGGAAGTTCACGAAAATGCTAAGTTTCGTCTGAGCTCCTGATAATTGAGAAGGAGTGTTGAAGACAGAAATTATCACGGCAACACTGCTAACAAAGTGCAAAGAATTGATTCCTCGCTCAGTGAATCAATCCGTTGCGTTAGGTCGTTTGCTTAGTAAATAAAAAAAATATTATATTGTCAAAATTATCTGCCTATTTTATTCTTTACGCCGGAATCTATTGTGCGAACTCCAATAAAAATTAGTCCATTTTTAATGCATACGTTAGATTCTGAAAAAAAGATTTAAAAGTGTGGAATCATAAATTTGGGACCTGAGATTGGGCTGAGTATAGACTGTGATGGAATATCTGAATTTAAAATCTAAAAGAGCATATGGAACCTGCAATTTTGAGGTAGGAATCTAGTACAGTTGAACCCCGAATATCCACGAGCCGACGGGTTATCCGTGAAAGCGGGTGCTCTTCTTTAGATCCGGACTGGTCGTGAACGGGTAAATTTATAGTACGAAGTGCCTGCCGGAAGTTGCGTCGTTCATCAATAAATACCATAAGGGCGAATACATGGTGTTCTGGCCAGATCTGGTGTCGACCTACTGCTCGAAGCGATCGTTAGAGAAGATGGAGTGGCTGAATATCGATGTGGTACCCAAGTCGACGAACCCGCCCAGCTGCGTCCCATCGAGAATTTCTGGGCAAACCTGAAGCGTAATATCTACTCCAACAATTTTGTCGTGAAAACTGAGAAGGAATTGATAAACAAAACGAAGAAGAACTCAAAAACATGCCTTTCGTTCGCCATGGCCAATGTTCCAGTTAACTACCGGAAGGACGCTCGCAAGGGCGTAGAATTTTTTTGCAAGTAAGCTGATATAATTACCTTCCATGGGAAATTTATCAAATTTTATTATCTGTCTTAGTTTTTTATCACCATTCGAAAAAAGTCCTTTTTTAATGCAAATTTTATGCTTCACATTGAAAGGATAGCATTAATAAAGATGTTGAGCTAGTTATTTCAACGAGTTTGAAACTCTCATTCTCTTCATCTAGAAGGCATGGAAAGTTAGAAAAAAGAAGCTTTTGCGTTAAATGAGTTAATTAATAAGTAAGTTATTGAAACGGCTACGGGAAGCAGAAGCGAAATCTCTGAAACGAAGAAAACTTTGGAAAACTCACAAAAGTAAACCGAAAGACTGCAAGAGAAAGCATTTCGTTATAATCGTAACCGTATCGTGAAATTCCGGATCAAAAATGAAAATGGGGGGTCTCCGTAGCCACATTGGTTGCGCGTTCGCTTAGTAAGCGATCGATCGTGAGTTCAAAACTCAGGGCCCTCATTGACCATCTTTGTGTTGTTACAGAATAACTACGTCCACGCAACAATCATCAGCGATGGAGATCGATCCACGGTCGAAATAAGATCGATTCATCCATACAACTGCTCTGCTCTGCAAGAAACATCGGGCTGCTGTTCTATAAATAACCCAACAATGATCAATCAACTGTCTCCGCTGTCCGGTCTAACTGGATAATGGAAGAACAGAACGAAAACTCTTACGCCTATATGGCAACTGTGTAAATGTGTACCATATGCAATGGTATAGAAGGGAATACTCTAACGCCGAAAACATGGCAACTGTGTAATGTGCTAATTATAGATATGATAAACATGTGACATGTACACGATTGAAATTCGGCTCTGTTACAGCTAAAATGCTAATGAACCTAAAATAAACAAAAGGGATAAAAAAAAATGAAAATGACTCATTCTGCACTAGTGTTTAACCCTTTCGTTACGGCAGTGTGCTCCGTCGGAGTGATACCGCTAAACGAAGCACTGCGCCGAAATGTGTGCATTTAGCGCTGGTGTGATCGATGTGCAGTATTACCCTGATGTCGGCACCATGCTACACTCGTACACACAGATCGTCGAGCGGATATCGCCTACAGGCGACGTTTGTAGAGAAAGGGTTAAGGGCTCTTCAGGATAACTTTGAACTGAATTATTGAATCCATTTTTTAATATTTTTGACAACACTTCTCAATCGTCGTTTAACTCAATTAAAATCACAAACAATTCATTTATTGGAAGATATCGACAGACGTTCTTAAATTTCATTGTTTAAGCTAACTCAATGTTTTAGGATATACAGTTGAAGTAAAAGTAGAGAATTTGATTACTAGTCTACATCTGGATTTTTTCTGAAAAATTACTGTAAAATCATGGAATATCGAGGAGGAGTCTCGCGCGAGCAGCCATCGAGTATAGACGTGTTTTTCCGTTTTTCTCTTACTTAGTTTCATGTCGTGTTCTTTTCCCGTAATGATGGCAGCAAAGCTTCGATGTAGTGAAGAAAAAGTGAAATTTCTAAAACATTCCGAATTGATGTTTCGGCAGTATTTTGCAATGAAGTCAGTTATAAACGTTTTCATGTTAGTTCTAGGAATTAGGAATGTGTAAAGGCAAAACATCCGGTTTTGTGCACTGGTTCGGGTATAATAGGCATGTACGAAAGAGTATTATACTGTTTTCTCTCACCCGTTTCATATGTGTGCATAAGAGAAAAGCGCACTGAGAGCCTAATTTGTTGTGCTATCCCGGAGGAGGCGACAGCATATTCCATGCATTGGTGATGTTATTTTTAGCGAATTCGTTTTTAAAACTGAGTCAGTGCCAAACTGACTGTAATAAAAAAACGTTTTCAGTTTCACGAATGCGGTGGTTTGTTGGTGTGCGTTATATAGTCTGATTTGTTTATATTTACGACGGCAAATGTACAGTGTCGACGTCTGGTGGTGATATTAGTGCTTGGGAGGTAAATTGTTCTCCATCAGATCAGAAGGGCCAAGTGCAGTGTAAACATATAAAAGTTTGAATGAAAATTTTTACTTAATATTGTTTGATTACCTAACACATGTAGTTCTGACACTCACTTAACCATTTGTCGATGCATTTCCTGTTTGTTCCACAAATAATTACTATTATAATATAAAACCATCATTAGACACAGTTTTCGTTCAATATTCTGCGATATCGAAAAAAAAACTTTTATTTAATCACATAAAATAAATATTCGATACGTTCAAGTAAATTTTCATTCATAATTTTGATTTTGAAATTTATTCCACCTGAATATCCATCATTATTTTCACCTCCCAATGAAAGCACACGTAGCTTAATGCCGTCTACTCTACTCTTCAAAATCAGAATCCGAATTGGATTACGATTCCAATAATACAAAAGCAAAAGCAGCAGGTTTTCCATTTTCATAGTCTTTATTTTTAGATTTTCCTAAACAATATTCGGAACTTGACAGTTCAGTATAGTTGTATTGGTGAACCCGAGTGCCAACCCGTGAAACATCTCAGTGCGAAACTAACAGCTTTCGGGGCGAACTAGTGCGACACTGAGTGAATAAAAAAAAGTCACAGGAGGGTTGTGTCCGGACACGACCGCATAGTTGACGTAGGATTCCGGTAGGCTTTCTGTTGATTTTAGATATGTTTGAAGAATTGCATCGTTGAACTCTTTGATAATGATTTGGTTTTCATGTCTCTGTTAGGGAACACATTGCGGTAGAAACAAAAGTTCCCCCTACTTTCATGTATTTGCAATGTCGATTTCCCCTAGGTAGCTTGGTTTTGATGTCTCTGTTAGGGAACACATTTCGGTGGGAACAAAAGCTCCCCCTACCTTAATGTATTTACAATAACGATTTCCCCCCAGTCTGCTTGGTTTTGATGTCTCTGTTAGGGACCCTCCGCATGTGTGGTCAATTTCGACCAATCAGAAGTGGGTATTTCCGTTAGGATAGGGGTTGAGATTTTTCAATTGTTCGATAGTTAGTTTCATGACATATATTATTTTCTCCAATTCAAAAAATTGTTATGGAGTGCCGAAATTTATTGACGCAAAAATTTCATCAATCAATCAAGAAATGACTGAGCAATAAGCGTTTGAAATTGGACAATTTTCACGATGTGCTCGATTTTCGATTTTCAATTTGTACCCGAATATGTTCCCGAAAGACGTAATCCTACGTCAAAACGTTTTGACAGCAGTTAGTGCGGCACTGGGGTTGAAACTGAACAAAAACGAATTCGCTATTTGTATCATTGACAAGTGTCGGAGAGAAAGTGTTCTGCAAGATAAGTGGTTTATGTGTTTGTATTTGTGTTTTCTTTGTGTTGAGCGCATGCGTTCGCTAGAAAGTAGAGTCTTGCTTTTTTCTCATCCATTATATGGTATGTGTGTGCGTTTTTCTACTCCGTCATCTACTGTTGGAGTCCCCGCAGACTGCAGACTGACTTGTCGACCGATAGTTCGGTCGGCTTCTTAATCAGTACGGAGAGGTATGCATGTGCGCACATTACAGAAAGAAGAAAGAAGACTCTAATTTCAGTTTTCATTTGGAGTGAATTAGTTAGTTGAAAACATTTATATATTTATATTAGTTTTTTGATTCCTGGTTTTTCAATTTCAGGCACTAGATTGAGTTTAAAAATTCAGATTAGAGGTTCTTCATCCGTTGTAGAATAATAAAATAAAATGAAAATATGTACGGTTTGTTTTCGGATGTTTTGCGAAATGTGACTACTTTCTAGTCGAATTGCTCAGTATTTCTTATTTATACAATAAATATCTTTGGGGGCTGGGACCGGCACTTATGTTGTGCGGACGCTCTTGGTGCGCAGTGAATGGAGGGCGCGGCGGGAAAAAGACGGGGCCTAACGTGTTGAAATCTAAAAAATAAAAATTATAAATAAAAATAATTAAAATTGAAACTAAAATCTAAGAATCAAAAAATTAAAATCTGAAAATCTAAAAATTTCAAAATTAAAAATATTTAAAAATTCTAAAATTTAAAAATATAAAAACTTTAAAAATCAAAAGTTAAAAAAAATCAAATTTGAAATTTTTGAATCACATCACTTACCGCAGTGAATCCTGATTTTCTTAACCATTCCCACTAACAACTATCCGCCCCATGATAAACGCTAGGGAACCACGCTATAGAGGCGACCCTTCTGGCCTTCGGGCGGCGAATATCATACTAACATTCCTTCCCTTCCCCTGGTGACTGTAAGGACGTGGCCGGCGTCGTTATTGACCATTCAAAGCTCCAATCGCCGAGAATTGCACAACGAGAATGATTTGCTAGTCCCAAGCGTCATTATGTGTGTTCTTTGTGCAATTTGGTAGGTTCAGGTCAATCACGGAGAGCAACTACGAATTGTACAGTCTACCCAAGCTCAAGCTGTAAAATCAGGGAATATCGAGGAATTTTTTTTCTGGTTTCGAGTGGACACCCTGAGATAGCAAAACGAACACTAATGCTCATTCAATCGACATTTTGGATAGAAATGGCTCGTATGTAGAATAAGTTAGTCTCTGTTTTATTACTTTTTGTACATACCGCCAGTATCGAATGCGAATTCTTCGAGGAAAGGAAGGGGAATTAAAACTCGTAACAAGATTCCTGTGCACTGACCGAACAGATAAAAGGTCAATATCTGGCGAGTACATGGTGTGAGCCTCGAGTACCTCTGTAGATTTGAAAAACGGTGTTCTTACGAACATCCATCCGGTCTGTGCATTAACCATTGGGTGAACACTCTCATAATCTCCAGATCCTGATTATCGACGAATAATTTAATTTTATATTTCACATTTTGTGTCATCTAACAGAGTGAAGGAATATTCAAATCCACAAATTACCTACGTATCCATGATAAAGCAAACTGACGATTTCAATGAATTTTACTGGTTTGCTGATTAATTTCAGCTTTAGTTCAAATCCAATCGTGTTCAAATGACATAAAATAACAGATTTCTACAAATCCATGTAACACACAACATCAGACTGCGATATAAAGATCTCATACTTCATTAGACTTAAATTTTTATCATATTCTCACAGTGCCGCCATTAAAACCGAATCGGTCGGAGAGCGCAAGCCCAAGCCACAGTACAACTACATCCACTACGATCCCGAGCTGCACTGGTGCTCCAAGTGTGATATTTTCCCCAAGACTGCCAAGGACTACCTCAACCATTTGCACTCGGAACAGCACCTGGCAAGGGTGGCCGGAACGCCTCATGAGTATCCCTGGCGGGAGAAGCAGCAGGCGGAGGATAATCCCAACTATCCAGATCTGCCCAGCAAGCGGACTCCCATCCGAGGTTTGCAGTTTTTCGTACCTGCTACCGCTTGGTACTGCAAGATCTGCGACTATTGGATGGGCGATCTGCCGGCTGCATCAACGCATCTGAAATCGCGCCAGCATGGTGATAAGTATGGGGTAAGTTGGAAGCATCTCCCATGAATGTTGCTTTTAAAACTCATCACAATGTTCCATTCCCAGGATTTCATCGATTCCCATCCAAACTTCGAAATAGACTGGATGTCCGACCGGCAGAAGGCGTACGAGCGGATGAGGGACAGTGACCGTCAGCAACAGCAAGCGAGCACAACGACACGGGATGTACCGGACAGTGTTCCGGTACCCGTCCCGGCACCAACTCTAACTGATATTGACTTTCTAACAGGTAGTAGCGGGGCGAAGGAGACCAGCGAAAGCGCTATGACCGGAAAGAAGAAAAAGAAAAACAAGAAGGAAGAGAAACGGGAGAAGAAAAAGAAAAAGCGTTCGAAGAAGAAGAAGCGAGCGGCATCGTCTAGCAGTTCGAGCTCCAGTTCCGATTCGGATTCGGATTCCGACAAGAAAAGCAGCGGTAAAACTGCAGGTGATTACGATCCGGCTACCTCGATTAGGGTAGCGATGAGAAATATTTTGAAGGCTCAGGAAGCTGCCAAGGACACATCATCTCATCACATCGATGAGGCAATGGCAGCGGCAGCAGCTGCAGCCGGTAAATGGACTGTGATTCAGCCTGCTCTACAGGAATTGTCGGCACCGCCACCTCCGGCATTTTCTGCTGGCGCTGAAAGTCGCGAGAAAAAGCGGGACGAGCTGATGATGTCTCAATGGGTTACGCCCGAGCCGATCATATCGGAATCGGAGAAAAAGTTGCTAGAGCAACTTAAAGGAAAACTGAAGAAACGGGATGATGGTCCGTCTGGCGGTGGTAATCGTGGGGAGAATCCTTCCGAGGAGCAACGTAGAAGTACAGACGAGTGGAGACGCAGCAGATCGGCATCGCCTCCATGGAGACGTAATAGTCGTAGTCCGGGACGCCGCGGAGGTAATGGTGGTGGCTTCGGGAGGGATAGGCGTAGTCCGGATCGCCGACGAGACCGTAGTCGCAACAGGGAAGTAGCTCGAGGCCGATTTGACCGGCGAAGACGGAGTAGGTCACGGGGTCGCCGTAGTCCAAGCTATGGCAGAGGTAGATTCCGGACCAGAAGATCCTACTCTAGGAGCCGATCTCGCTCTCGATCCCGCGGCAGGAGAGTGATTGAAAAGCCGGTGGTAAATTTCCCTCCGGAACCGAAACCAAAACCTGAGAAGAAGCCCAAAGAAAAGAAGGACGAAGAGAAAAAGGAAAAGAAACCGGTTTCAATGGCCATCGGACAGAAGAAGTTACCCTTCATAGGTAGAATGCCCGTATTCAAGAAACAACAGCAGGAAGTTAAGAAGGAGGAAATGTTTATGGAGGAACACATTGCTGATGGCGAAAGTATCAGCGCTGAGAATGGAGCCAGGCAGCAACCTGAGGAGTTCATCGATATGATGCCCGATCCTTACCAATTTGTAGCGCTCATGGGAGCACCTCCACCTCCGCCATCGCATCCCGGAAAACCAGATCAGAATATCCTACCGCCGGGTATCGATGAAGCTGAGGCTGATCTCGTACCCAAACCTATCAGTGATGCTCCAATCCCTCGCAAAGGACCACTTCCCAAGGATTTCCAAAAAGCCCTTGACATTATTTTTGACGGAGACAAGCCAAAACCCGCTGAAATGATAGCCAATGAAACTAAACCTCCGGAAGTAATTCCACCGGTTCCGATCGTACCAGTCCTGGACACCGACCAGCCCCAAATGATCGTACCGGAGGCAATCGAGATTTATAATCAACAAATAGCTGCCCAGTACAGTACCGCAGTTGTGTCGGCGGCGGCCGTTTCATACGACGATGAATCCCAAAATCAGCCTCTGGAAATGGTGTCCGCTGATGCGATGGTCGAACATTCGTCCGATTCGCAGCTTCCAGGTGCGTACTCTCCGGATGACAACAACACGGCAAGCAACGATGGGACGGCAAGTGGGGAAACGGATTCTCTCCCCGCGCCACCACCCGTGGAGGTTGAAAACGAGGAAACGCGTCTGAAACGAGCCGAACTCGAGGAGCTAGCATTGCTCGGAATCGATGCCGACGATATGGCGGCACAAATTTTCTAAGACACAACATCTTAAAACTGTTACTCTTTACTTGGTGGTTTCAGTTTCACCCCCCTTAGGTTCCTTTTACTGACATATTATGGATCCGTCAGCCATGATGTATTGTAATCACTACATGAAAAGCACAGCGAATATCGCAAGCACTGCTATTCGGTTTGGATTTTATGACGAATCCAGTGTAAGGGCAATGGTATTATGTATTGATTTGAAATATATTGTTCCAAAAAATTCATTTTTAACTTTATTCTTTTATTCGAAAGGCCTACTGTGAGACCAGTTTTAATATGAACTGTAACCCTGACCATGAACGCATTACCTCGGCTTCAACAGTTAGGTCATTAATGAATGCACAGTCGCGAACACGACCGTCAGTTGAATGTTTAAATGCTCTCTCTTTCTATCGAACGTCAGTATTAGCATCGAGCAAGTTGCAAAATGTCGTATTCGAATTCAGAATTGTTAAGTCTTTTGACTAGCCTCCATCCGTTGCTGATAATTAGTAATATCTCTTAGGCTGATGTCACATTAGCCGGATTCCCCGCCGCGGATATCGTTCGAACTTAGCGATGTCTCCTTAACAATTCGACTGAGGAAAGCATTTGGAAGTACACAAACAGCAGTGATAAAACTGCCAAGGAAACTGCTAGAGACTGGCAAGATAAAAGATGGATGAACGGTGTGCCCTCTGAGGGCTATTCAGCAAATGATGAGATGCTTTAAATGCATGGACTTTGGTCACCAAGCTAGAAACTGCAATGGACCTGATAGATCGGACTCTTGCTTAAGATGCGGTGATAAGGGGCACTTAGCGAAAATGTGTACTAAGCCTCCAAGATGCATGCTCTGTACGACGGAGGTAGATAACGATCACGTCACCGGAGGCTCGAGATGCCCATTCTTTAAAAGAGCGCTGGCAGCAACAAGTAAATGGAGGTAACACAAATAAATCTCAACCACTGCGACACGGCACAACAAATGCTATGGCAAGCCGCATATGAAACCAAATGCGATGTGGCGATCATATCAGAGCCGTATCAGGTACCCCCAGACAACATAAATTGGGTAACCGATAAAGCTAAAATAGCCGCAATTACGACGTTGGGAAAATACCGCTTCCAGGAAGTTGTATCCAGTGAATATGAAGGGTTCGTGATTGTCAAAATTCTACATCGATACTCCGTTACGGTGGTCCGGTCTGGGTGGCAGCGCTCGAAGTAAGACAAAATCGGACGCTGCTAAACAGAACGCTCAGAGTAATGGCGATGAGAGTAGCGAGTGCATATCGAACGATATCCGCAGAAGCGGTATGCGTGATAGCGGAAATGATTCCCATCGACATTATCCTGGTTGAAGACAGCGTGCGCTACGAGGAAAAAACAACGGACGTGCAAAAAAACAGAACTGCGAAAAAGGACACGACTAGAGTCGATACGGAAGTGGCAACAGGTGTGGAACAACACACCTAACGGTCGATGGACCCACCGACTAATTCCGAATATCACGAAGTGGATTGGGCGCAAGCATGGAGAAGTAAATTTCCACTTGACCTAATTTCTGTCAGGTCATGGATGTTTTAGGCGGTACTTGAACAGGTTCGGACACGCGAACTCACCATTCTGTCCTGAGTGTGGTCAAGTAGAAGAAACAGCGGAACACGTGGTCTTCGAATGTCCTCGATTTGTCCAGCAGAGAAGAGAGTTCGCTGCACGCGGACCCAATTTGAATGCCGATAACATCGTACACGAAATGTGTAAAAGCGAGAACTCGTGGAATGCAGTGAATTGTGTCATAGTCGCAATAATGACGGAACTCCAACGAAAATGGAGAGCAGACCAAAGAATGAGCGTAGGAAACACAGAGCAATGCGTGCATAAGAACAGCCTCCTCCCGAAGTGATACCAAACGGTGGTTCCGGGAGAGAAATGGCACGAAGAAGAAGGTGGTTTTTGGTGAATAGGAATCTCACACAATCCGGTCAACATGGCGACTGGGTGTCTATGTAAGATTTCCACCATCCTTTCCACGATAGCTTCGCGTATTTTTAAATATCTTCAAAATGGAGACATTTGGCATCCCTGATTCGAACGCTAAATCTAGATCAACATGTCAAAACACGTAACCACGGCCTTTCAGACAGATTTTGCTCCAGTTTTGCCATGTAGTTTGATAAACGAGGTCCACTTTCACACTCCTTGTCGTCGAGCACATCAGGAAATCCTGTTACTGCTGAGTTATTAATGAAAGAGAATGTAGATGAAGAGAATCGATCAAAGAAGATAGACCCTTTTGATATTTTGATCTAGAAATAACGTTTTGAGGAATGCGAGCAGAGATGCCAGGTTTGAAGACATGTTTTCATTTTGAAGACTTGCTGTGAAGACATTTTGAAGACTTTATGAAATATGTGAAAACAGTTCAGTATGATAGCGTAGCTCGAGAATTCTAATGATTGTGATATTGTACTTTTATTATTTTGGGCCTATACTGTACAATAGATTCTAGATCTAGATGTTTCAAAAGACCACTCCCCAAATCGAAGGTTTTCCGTTTACATACCGTTTCAATAATTAGTTTCATGTATATGGTTTTAGGTACAACCAAATCTTCAAACCTGATAAATTGAGTTATCACAGTTCCGTTTTTGTGAAAGAACTGGGGCTATATTCATCCAATTAACGGTTTATCAAGCCAATTATAATTTCTAAACTCATACGATTTAGTTCGCAGTTGTGGAATATATTCTTTGTTCACATTTATTGAAATAAACTTCAAAACCTCGAGGTAAGTTTAATGAAATGCGCTGCATAACAATAGAGGAACTGGTACAAATTCGGTACCCCGTGGGTAATTTGGTACCCACCCGGATCTCCGGCGGTAATGAGCACTCTGGTGGTGAATAAAAAAAGTGTTCTAGTAATGTAGTAACAAACGTCAGATGCCAAAAACCCTAAATATCTGTGTTTTTTAAAAAATTTCAAGTTTTTTTGTTTTTGAAATCTCGAAAATTTTTCATGTGCGTCTTTTGAAAAATCATTAAAAATCGAATAGTGAGCCGATTTTAAATATTAAAGCTGATTTGGATCAAGAAATTGATGTTCTTCAACGAATTCGAGTAAGTGTATCGAGATTTTAATCACAAATTTCATAGATTTCATTCCAAAGTGAAAATTCGGTATGCGGGTAATTTGGCACCCCCAATGTAAACATAGTGTTGATGATACACTATGCTAAGTATTGCATGTCCATGCAGCAAAATTATATTTCGCCCGATTTGGGGATAAAACAAACCTTTAAAGATCGGTCCCATTCCGCCTGCACCGATTGCGAGACTGATTACTACGCTTGCGACTTTTGTAAAGGCTTTTGATTCGTTTTACTTTTTTAGTTAGAAATAAATCGAGATGGAATTTGTTCACTTTTTTCTTGAAAAAATCGTTGTTTTTTTCCTCTTTGTTTTGTAAAATTGCATACTTTTTCGTCAAAGTTGAGTTAATTTACGTAAGATAGTGTACTTCACTTTTATTTTGTATGAAAACGTCAAAAAATACATTTTTCATTGTTTTCAGGACGATTCTTTTATTTTGAAAAAATAAAAAAATGGGGTGCCAAATTTATACCCAGACATCTCGGGTACTCGAATTTGAGTTGTTTCACTTCTATGCTCAAAGCTCCGAGCCAAATCAAGATTTTTGAAATCGGTTTGCGGGGAAATGCCCCCAATAGATCCCTTCATAAGCTGACGTAATATGAAGAAATTCCTAGCACTGCCTAAGAGCTAAGTCCAAAAAAACAAAATGGGGTACCGAATTTGTACCAGTTCTTCTACCAATTAGAATAAACATTGAATAAGCTATCATACTTTGTTCAAAAGTAAGTTATCGATTTTAGTTTCCTCCGATATGATTGTGAAGACATTTGAAGACATTTTTTCGTACCATGTGAAGACATTTGAAAAAATCACCTGGCATCCCTGGATGCGAGTGCGAGTAAAATCAAAAACTTTGAAGTAGCTCGCACGCCGGATCACACATGACACTGGCATGATGTGTTCACACGGTGTGAGTAGCTGCACTGCAGTAAAGTCGGGTTCAGATCGTGAATTATCTTAGCTAAGGATGCGTTCGAGAAATCGACAACAATCTGAACAATATTCCAAAAGAAAGGCACATCAATGTCATTTTTTAATTTTACTCTTGTGGGTATAGCATCTCTCATATGAGTGTATCTTAGCGTTGTATTGTAGAGTTCCTTCAATATTATATTTGTTGCTCCTTTTCCTTGCATCCAATTCCTGGCCCAAATCCTTTTCCGTTTCTGCTTTTTCGGATAGTACCTTCAGTTCAAAGAAATTCAGCACAAAACATTTTTATACACGGTCAGCGTGTATTTCGCGATAAAATTGTGTAATGATAAATGCAACTGAAAACCTGAGACGAAAACTGCCAATAGAGAAGTCGATTTCGGATCAATCATCTGTCAAATTTGGACCTGATTGCTGTTTCTGACAATTTGATGAAAATTTGAAAAAAAAAACATCTGGCATCCCTAGTGAGCCAATGCTGTAGTATCTAGTTCCTCGTCAGTAGCTCACACTGTGTGAACAGACAAGGCGAGTCAACAAATTGTCAAGTGAGTTCACCGGTCCAGTAGCTGCTCTCTGTCAAGTCAGCTACTAGCAACGTATAAATGGGCCTTTAGGATATACTTCTTGGCGCCTTGGTCTTGTCTTAGATAAAGACATTTGAAAGAATCACCTGGCATCCCTGAATGGAACATCCGTAATTCACAGACATGTCTGTAAAACTCAGCCGGGTGCTATGATTGATGCTAGGATCGTTAGCGAAATCTCAAGCAAAACTGTCAGTGGGATACCCAATTCATGTGAAAACAAAGGGAAAATGTCAGTGGGATACTCGATATGTTAGCTCCTGTCAGTTCAATAGAGGTTCTCTCAATGAGGTACATATAGGGGTGGAGCAGTAGGCGAAGTGTATCTGTATTGGCAAGCCAAATATCGTGTCGTAATTATTTGCATTCAATATGGAATGTATATGGAAGAAACAAAACAATGTTGAAAGTACTTACGGTTGCATGACAATTTGAGTCAAAATTCTAATCCCTGAATGGAACATCTGTAAATCATTCAACTAGTTGTTTTTAACAGATGACAATTATATCGTGGCTTATTTCGATAATTCGTGTGGTAAACAGGTCCAGAGAGCAGTCGTATTCTTGGTTCTCGAAAGCAGTAACATTTTCGGTGAAATTTTGATTAATTGGCGATTATTATCTCACAACATACACACCAACACTGAGAGCCTTTGAAATATCAACTTCATAACGGTGAAATAATGAAACTTCGTTTGTTTTTTATGAACGTGGGGAAGTGAAAATGGCACATGGAAACATTTCTTTAATCCGTCTTTTTCGATGTGATTTTACAAATATTCACTTCACGCTATCACATTAGCTTCATATTCAGCGGGAGCTCTACAAAAATGTACGTTACATCCTGAAAATAGCATTTTTACATGCATGCGGTGGGCAATCAAAGATAAGCACAACGACTGACGTCACTATTTGCGAAATAGTTATGGCAGCGCATACTATGTCGCTCGAAACTCGACCATCTACATTACCTTTTTTACAGGACTTGAGGTTTTCTAAAGACGCTACCCAGGTGGTAAAATTGCATTCGGGAGCACAGCCCTATCGTAGCCTAAACCAAGACGGGTCTATGGTACTAGGTGAGGCCGTTTCGTCACTAAGTTGGTTAGGGGAGCGGTATATGAAAACAGTACGGAAGAAAGCAGAAGGGGAATTATTTCCTTGAAGCGTGAAAGAGACAGACTGATCAGGAGCGAGCTTCGGCACTAGCGTATTGTGTTTTGTTTACAAACAAAACACAGTAGATTTCCAAGATGGCTGAAGAGTGGTTTTAGCAAGTTGGCCCACCTTAGGATATACTTCTACGCGCCTTGGCCTAAACATGCACCGCTCAACTGTCAAGTGGCCACAGATTGACAGAAAAACGTGCAGTAATAGTCCACTCATTTGTTCGGCTGGTGTCAAATGCGCACACTTGGAAATAGGAAAACGTACAGATTTTCCGCTAGCAGAGTGTTGATCGGCGCGCTATCAGTCGCATCTGCGGTGTACGCCTTTCATTCGATTGCTAGCATTTTTCGCGACAAGTAGCAAAGTATTCGTGCCGAGCGTGACGACGACAGTCGACCAAAAAAAAAAAAAAGAAGGGATAGTGAACCGCGCCGCGTTTTCTTTTTGTTTCTGCCGCCTGTAGTTGCTTTTTCTCGGTTTCTTGGACCCGTGAATGTGAGTGTGTGTGTGTGTGTGTGTGTGTGCGAAGAATAGTTCATGCGTTCTTTTCCTTCAGTGTGCGAATTTGGAGCTATGGATCTCGCGAAATAATCGGTCTCCAATTTGCAAAGGGTGTGGAATTTGGATGGAAAAATCCGTATGGTGCATAACTGTGGGTGCAGTTGTTTTTCTCTGCATTTGTAAACATAACACCCAAAACGGGTGACGAATCGTCGAATATATCGCCTTTCTGACAGATGGTGTTGAATTGTTTGAAAGTTTTATTTTGTTTTAGAAAAAGAATACCATACTGATAGTTCCTGATAGTTGCACAAAACGAAGAAAAAAAAACAAATTACTGCTGTTGGCATATGCTGCGCACCAACAACAATAATATCAATCCTCGCAGTGGAGATTCATGTATTGCATCGAAGTGTGATGTTCCGATGCAAATTATGCAAATTGTTCATGTAAATAGCGCGATGAAATGTTAGTCATGGTTGGGAAAATTTTGAAGTGAAAAGTTGAAGAATAAACACAGTTGGCGAGGCGAAATACAAGCAACACGATCCAAGCGAGAGCAATCGGAAGAAAAAAAAGAGGATATAGTTATTAATAAACATCGCGGATCGGTCCGGCTACTTTTTTTTTTGCTGTATTTGTCTCGATTTTCAATGTTTTCCTCCCTCTCTGTCTTCTTTATCTAGCGAGTGCAAGATTTGGTTAGTGCGAATAGATCGGAAGAAAATTTTCACATGAAATTTGACCGCAGGACGGAGGAAAATCTTCGAGTGTAAAGTGAATAAAATCTGCGAGTTTCAGTGGAGGCAAGCGTTCGAGAGCCAAGCGAATTAGGTTGACGTCATCATCAAACGGAGGAGCGCAGTGTTTCTAGAGCGGAACTGGTCTATTCTTAACGCCGCAGGCGACACTCGCGTGGAGGAAGATACTGTTTATTTGTTTATTTTTTTTTGGCACCGGAAGCTGTGTGGTGTAGTGACGGTTCTCAACTAACCGAAGGAAATGTCTGACTACGATTTAGACGTGGACAACTTGATACAGCGTCTGCTGGAAGGTAGGATTAAACTTGTTCCATTTTTATTGCTACATTGATACATTGTCTAATTTTTCAATCTATTCAATTCAACCAACGGTCCCTCACTCTTTCCATTCAAACGGTGTGATGATTTTTAATTGACCCTTTCAAATTCGAGTCCATTTTTCCCAAAGTTGCTTTTCTATTCATCGTTGTGTTTTTTCCCCTGATTTTATTCCATCGCTCGTCATGTGCCGAAAGGTAATCCTCTCACAAAATCGCAATAAATACAAGAAGTTCCTAAGCATAGCCATCATTCGCGCGTGTACGGTTTGGTATGATCAGCGTTGAAATGTGAATGAATCTAGGAAAATGTTATTTCCAATTCAACGTTTTCAGACAAATAATCTATTTGAAATATGTTAGAGCAGCTCACGCGAGAAAATCGTAAAACATCGAAGACTTATTGAAAAAAAATTACGTTTTAAAAAGCAACAGCGATATCTCGTTTTTATAATCTATTTTAAATCGAATAAGTCTGGATATCAAACATACAAACCATGTTATGAAGGTAGTTTGGATATTCAATCACCTACCACAGCAGAGGAACTCCATACAATTCACTGACTAAAAAGTGTCCACATTTTCAATCTTTGTTTCCATGAAGAATACATTTTTTCAGACATACTTGATTTGAAAGTTCTAGAACTAGTTCTAGAGTTCTATCGATTTCTAGCTGTCTTGACGCAAGGTCCTTAACCCTCCTGTACTCGCGTGCAAAATTATAACACGTATACTCGCGCACGGTGTCACAGACCGAAAATTGAACTTCTCTGTAATGTTGCCATTGTGTCTTTTTCAGGCTTTATTGGCATTTATTTGAAGAAGAGGGTATGATTCAATGAAAAAAACTCCAAAAAATATTTTTTTTTATCCAAAATATATATTTTTATTAAGGCTCATATGGCGTCAGCCTAACGGGGCCGGGAGTTCAATTTTTCTACAATGTTTGCTTACAACTATGTTAGTAATATGTAACCGATTACTCGCGGTTGGCTCGAGGTTAGTATTACAAGTGTTCTCATAATTGGTATGTTGCAGTCTTCGATGCTCTGTACGTGTGCCCGACACGGGATACCTCCTATTGGGATGCAGCTGACCATTAATCAGCAACGCCCCCCTAGTCTGTACCCCATATCTAGCGTGGTGCGTCTTTCTCGACTCGAGGAATCCAGGATAGAATGGTCACTAGCCGGCGCAATCATCAGCTCGTGTAGAGTTGTCATAAGCGGTACAACCTTTGGCTCTTGTTGAATGATCAGTGGACTGCACAACCTTTGGCCCGTGTATCTGTAAAGAGTGTGTGTATGTATTGCCGCGACTAAGTAAAAGTTTATCGTTTGGATAGGAGGGATATGAAACGGGGACACAACGAAGGAAACATCATTAAACGTTGACATCGGCGTTTCTGAGGAACAGGTATAGATGAAGCAGAAGATCAGGATCACGGCTACCTAAGATATGTTTTCTTCATTTTTATTATGTTTGAATAGTCATCTAATCCAGCTTTCTCAAAACAGAGTAATTTTTGATACTCCAACACAAATAACGAAGTTCGAATTTTTCACTGTTTATAATTAAAAGTAAGCAACTGAATATAATTCATGGAAGTATAAAGAGCTATAAAACAACATAAAAACGTATTAATCGATTGTGGTTTCATTGAAGTAAGAATCAGAACATAGCATAACCACATGCTCGAAACAAACATATTTTTTACATTTCATGCAGTTGTTGCGTATTTTTCGGGTCTTTTATCAAAGAGAAGAATGTATAGCGACCTTCTAGATAATTACCAGATGATAAAGGTTCTGGAATATAAAGTTTACATATTTCTAATATTCTTTGTCTCTGTATTCTTGGTAAACTAGAAATTGATGCCTTTTTTTAGATGGAGCATAAAAAGATGATAGAAAATATATTGTCCATTATAAAAAAATATCCCCGAAACTGTAACTGTTAAAAATTACCATAAGCCACCGATTAGTTTATAATTTACGGTTTACAATTATTCCACAAGTAACATTCTCTCACAAGTGTGTGTATGACCATTATATTTAGCGAATAACTATACGAAAGTCAAACATTTATATTTTGCTTTCGAACGTATGAATGTAACGACGAATATATCGACGAATTGCTAATACAGTCAACTCTCCCTAACTCGATGTTCTGTATCTCGATATTTTCCCTAACTCGATGGATTTCATGGCACCTTCGATTTTACAAGCATTCTTCTCTCCATAACACGATACCTCCCTAACTCGATGCCTCTCTTACTCGATGTGTTTTGATTAATTTTTCCATGGATTTCCACCTCCCTAACTCGATTGATTTTCGCGTACATGTTTTTGTGCGTTATTACCTCAGATTTCAATTGCCCTTGAAAGTGAAGACGGAGTGTTCGTGTCATCAAACAATTTCTTTTCAAGTATGGAAAACCACGAGAAACCTTTCAAGCGAACAATCAAAACGCTAACCATTGCGCAAGGTTTGAGCATCATCGAGCAGGTCGAAAAATATGGACGGAAAGGGGCTGAAGCTGCAAATAATTTCAGTATTGCACAAAGTGCGGTATCAACACTACTCAAACTAAAGTAAAAATGGAATCGGAATGGAAAATTGTATCTAGACCAAAAGCATATAAGGTTGGTCAGAATCGAGAAGCTGGAGCGGTCAATGAATTTTTGTCTTGTCAAGCTAGACAAAATAATTTACCCCTTTTCTATTCTTCGGGATATGGCTTGAGAATTTGTCCAGAAACTGGGAAATCCTAACTTTAAAGCACAACCAACATGGACGGGAGTGATATTCCGCTGACATAATTAATGTGTCGTGAGCGATGTCGACGGTACAATACCGTTCGATTGCTCAATGTCTTTTAATAATTAGTGCAAAAAGGACCAAAACGTAATTTGCTGTGATCTGATGCCAGATACCGATATACTAGAAAGTGTTGAAAAACCTGAGAAAAACTCTGAAGATAGTTCTATTGTAGTTCTATTGAGATGTTAATTCAAACGTTAAATCAAACCTGAAGAATATGTCCGGAATATTGGAATCAACTGAAAATGTTCCTGTGAAACTATTCGAACATTTCTTTGTGATTGAACTGTTCCTGCGTGATCGTTACAATTCAGTTTGAGTAACATACTTAATCAATATTTTCTTTGTTAACCTAGTGCCTCGTGCAAGTCGGACTCGATTATATACAAACTCGATTATATATGATTCGATTATGTAAAATTTTGGACTCGATTGTATACAGTTTGAAAAAAAATTTTTTTTTATAATTCAAATATGAATAATTTCAAGAAAAAAAATTAACCTTTCAGCATTAAGGTGAAATTTAAGTGACTTTTATAAGTACAGTGGATTAAAAATCGCGATTTTTGATTGATTGGGACACTTACCCTAATATATGACAATTTAAGACATAAAAAAAAATTAGGAAAAAATGTTCTGTATCTCGATACCTCCCTTACTCGATGGTCCCTTTGGATATTTGGGAGTTGTTGACTGTATATGGATCCGTTCAATCCAGTTACAAAAGGGACTGAAGTCAAATAAGAATAGTCCGGTAATGATCTTATCCATTATATGCAATAAATATTCTTCGTCACCAACATTAATTTATACATTTCATTCAGCAATATTTTAGAATATGAAAAAAATCACTTGTCCAAAAAAGTTACTCCTATACTCGCGTCGGTGTGTCAGACCGAAAGTGTTAAAAAAGTGGCACACGTCCCCTTTTTACCAACACATGCGATACGCTAAACGATGACGAACGACGAATAACGATGCTAGAGAGAATCGCAAAGCCGTAGTGTTGATATTTTCTGAGAAATGAACGAATTATTGATTTCTCGGCCTGACAGACCAATGCGTGAGTATAGGAGTGTTAATGAAGAATGATAAGATGGGAAGGTTTATATAAACATGTTCATAATTACATAAGTTTATTCAAATATTATTATTGTCCTTATATCAACTATTCAGTGCATTTTTATCAAAATTTGAAAAAATTAAAAAAGGAATGTGTTTTCCAATAATTTTTCTGATATGATTATTAAAAATCCATGGTTATCTTTGCTTTAACCTTTAACTCCCACTATTTGTCAATTTTTCCACTGCTTTTCGTTCTTAGATCTATCATTTTGACAGTTCCATTTAAGAGATTTAAAATTGCGATAAGATAGAAATTTGTTTTGAAAGAACGAATTGTGGAAAATTTTCTCAGTTTTATAATTAAAGTTCTGAGTTAATTGAATAGCAGATTGAAGTTAATTCATAGAAGAATAAGATATCATTTGATATGTCGTTTTTTGAAATCGGCTAAATGGTTGAAAAGTTATGATTTTTTGGAAGAAATCATGAGTTTTATGTGTTTTTTTAATTTCTTAACTTCCAAACCATTGAGCTTATTTTATAGATCGACATACCAAATGGAATTTTATCGTTCTATGAATCCGCAAACATGCCTAGCAGTAACCAAAAAACCACATAAAGTGTCTTCGATTGTAGGATATGTAATGATAGAAAAAAATATTATCTGATAAAATTCAATTATATATAAAAAATAATACACTTACGATGGTGATATCCGAAAACATATTGGAAAAAATATAACTATACATTCAGTACACATTCGCTTATTTGCATTTTTTTAGTTGGAGCGCTTTTTAATTGGCGGTTCGCTATTTTGAGTGGAGCACGCGCCAACAAAAAGCAATCATCCTTCATATTTGTATGTCAGTTTTATTCTGTTGTTTAAATGCCATTTTTTCGAATGTTAATCTAAAAGATAAAAGCACAGTATAAAATGTTTTAGTTTTGCAGTTCGTTTGACAAATGTTTTCATTCAAAAATATATATATATAAATATATAAAGTGAATTATATCACATACACTATTCAAAGAAGTTAATGACACTTATATTATGTTATTATTATATTATTACAGCTATTCCATGCCAAACCGATATTGTGGTTCTCAGATTTCGTCAAAAGTGGTAATTTTGTTCTTTATCGCAAAACATTAGACCCGTATCATTTTTTAATTAGGGTGCCATCAGGGGATAGTAACTTCAAGCAAAAAAGTGGGACCGATTCGAGATTGCTTTTATGTAAACAGTGAACTTTTTTTTTACTCTAAAAATTGCTCCGACTTGCACTGACAACTGAATGATATTGTCAATTTGTGCGAGGTGCCTCAAAACAGCTGGGAATAAATATTGTTTATATACAGTAAGTTACGTTTAATGCGACGTTTATATTATTGGACAGACCTGTAATGTGACACGTTTAATTGGACATTTTTGTAAACATCGAGTTCGGGGCCCAAATTATGGCGCCACATTAAAGTTGCCACCAGACGTAGACACTGTACCACTCACATCGCCAATGTTCAATTACAGACCAAAATCGCCTCCAAAGCGACACTGATTGGTGCCTCGGCATGTCGTATTAAATTTAAATTACTGTATTATATTGTTATTTATGTTCGCATCATAGGCAACGCACACATTTATTTTCCACTTGCAACAGTTCTCACGATTATTGGATTGGATGAATATACGACTTATACATGCATCTAGTACGACTATTGTCATGCGTATATACAAATTACTACAGACAATCAAAAAACGAATGGCGGAAAACGTTCTTGATAATTATAATAATTGTTATAGATTTTTGTAAATACATGTATGTTTGGAATCATACTTTAAAAATTATTTTTAAGTCCGAATATTTCCGTTTTCAAGAAAAGTGAAAGTTAAAGTTGTTTTTTTTTATTTTTAACTTTTAAGAACGAAAGATTATCTGTTTGCCGGTCTTTTGCGTTCTGATAAACATAGTGACAAAAATAAATTAGACACTTCGTCATTCAATTGCACTTAACTCAAAACTGTAAACATGAGATTATGAACTTGACAAACCAAGTTGCCAAGTATGCCAACCCAGCAAACATTAAATCGTATATAGAGCATCGAATATCTGATATTTTGGGTGGTATATGATGCGCCCAAAGAGCATGTACAGTAAGTTGCATCTAATCCTCGACATACCGAGGCACTACTCAGTGTCGCATTAGAGGTGATTGGCCTGTAATCGGACATTCACGATGATAGTGGTACAATGTCGACATCTGGTGGCAACGTTCAATCGGGGGCCATACTTTGGGTACCAAACTCGATGTTTACAAAATATCCAATTAGAGATGAAAATGTCCAATTATTTGTGTCCCACTACTGTACATGCAAGGTTATTAGGCAATACCTAATAACATAATAAGTCTGTTGTCATACGAATATACGATTCATCACTGCCATAAAAAAAATGGCGGAAAATATTAAAGTAAAATGTTCGGCCTGGGGAATCACCATTTTTGTATGTATATAGAACCTTTATAAACATTTATGTTTGTACAAAAAGGAATTAATCAATTGACTTTTAGGGATATAAATGTTTGATATGAGTGGTGTCGACGGTTGTAAAAATGCTCCGATGGGATTTGAACTCCGGTTGTTTGGATTATCAAGCCGCAGCTATCTCGTATGGCTATCTGAAATATGATTTTAGGGCAATTAAAGATCTTACATGTGATACGAAAGAGTTGCAATCGGATACGTCATTACTGTTTGTTTATTGTGCTTTAGTGGAAATATCGCAAAATTTATATAGAAATGGTTAAATAAAGTTCAGTACTACATGTTTTGAGTTATCAAATAACATGAAGTAAAAAATTTCATTCATATTTTAACAATTTAAAATTGCCTTCGGGCCTGCCCAGCAAACATTAAATCGTAAAAGATTCGAGGGGTTGTATCCGAGATACGACCGCTTGGAACATAGGACTACGCAATCTTTTTTCATTTGAAATTTGATGGTTTATCATTTCGAATATTATTTGCGAATACGTCGAAATTTAATAAATAACTTTAGTAAAAAGTTCCGGGGACTTTGAAAAGGTTTATTGGCTTGCGTAGTTTTGTAGAATCATTTCGAGAAGCAACGATCATTTTTTGCCTTTGCGAGAACAATACACTAATTGGTCACATGTCGCAATTTGTTTCTTTATATCAATGCACGCATTGCACTGAATATTAACGAGAGGCATCTTCCGTGCATCGCCATCAAAGACGAATGAACTGTCTGAGTTTCAAGTGTCTATAATTCAAAAGAAAAAGTGCATCGTCATTCAAAAAGCATCAAACACGCGTCTAACATATGCACACAGTTGCAGTGCTAAAAATGAAACATCGTGAGAATGACCGTTTATGAAAAATCGTTTCTCGACTCTCGGTCAAAACCGTCAACAAAGTTTCTCTAAGTTTCTATGTTTCGCGCAACGAAAACGAGCAACACACAAAAAACCATACATCGATGTTTAGAAGCGACCTATAATCATTTGCACTCTTCTCTTCTTTCGCCTTCTTTGCCATGACTTGGATGGTTGTGTTAATTGCAATGCCAGATGCATTCAGTGAAATATTCGCTAGCGTTCACAGCTTGAGTTCACAAAACGAGCAGAATAAGCGACCTTTGTTGTTTCGGGCACAGAAAGATTCTGAGAGTTTTCGTCAGAGGAGATGCAATACTTATACGCTAGCGACAGCTTACTTATTAAGCAATGGTGGAGTTTACTTCGCAAATTTTCTCTTTCCGCTATCCCCCTTCGTTGTTTCTGTTCTAGCGGCTGCATAAGATACCCGTTATTGACAGCTCTGTTCGGGAAAGCACACAAACGGACAGAACAAATGTAAGGGAAAATGGGAATGCTTCCAATTTTCATCAATTTAAACCATATACAGACTATGGGATTGTGATGTATAGCATATCAAACAAAAAATCTAAGAAAATTTCCAATTTGATTGGTATGTAAATCGTTTAAATCCGTTCGTAGAAAAAAATAGTTATTAACGTTAACTTTATTTCATAAAAACGTGACCTGTTTTCTGATTTGGCACCCTTAATGTAAGACGTAGTCCTATGTCAAAAATCTAAAATTGGAGGCGATATACATACCTCCAAGACACATTACTTGTATGATGTGTATAACTGGCATATGCATATGAAATTGGAGGCCATATACATGTATATGGGTCATATGATGTAATATAAACGATAATTATACGATTTAAGTTTTTCTAGGATGTATGCATATAGCCTCCACGTTTGCATGTATGGGTTGGCAGGCGCATCATATACATACAATTTATATTAATCATACTTGTATGTTTGTGAATATAATCTTCAAAATGAAATCATTACACTAAACCTTCGTTTCAAACAACTTATGCAGTAACCAAATCACGCAATAAACATCAATAATTGCTGGGAATCTCTTATCAATATTTGTTCAAATTCAAAAAGGTGCTTAACCCCAGTTTTGTTGACATTTTTTATGCATTCAATTAAATCGTACGATACATCATATATAAACATAAACATTCCCACCTTTCATCCTTCATTAAACACCTCGTAGTAGAAATTTGTCAGTATGCATACACTCTCCTACGAAACATAGTGGAAAAAAATATATTCGTCGATGTAAACAAGCGGTGAAAAAGGAGACACTTTTCGACGAGTGATTTGTATGAAGTTCCACTGCCGTGGTGCCATTTTCATCTTAGGGTGGCCCGAAAAATCAATTTTCGTCCACTTTTTTTTTCCCAAAAATGGCTGTTTTTGAAAATTCATAACATTTGAAGCACTGAATTAATTATTTATTACATATCAAATTGAAGCCAATGAGCTAGTCTTTTATCAAAATATATTATTGAATATTGAACCCGCAAAAACTGATATTGATTTTTCATTGTAGTCGTTTTTTGTTGTTTTATTGCTTTGGACTAGAGGGCGCTATAAAATGGCTTTTTACGGAGTGTGTTCGAAACGGAAAAAAAGAGATTTATCCAGAAATCATATGTTTATGTTATATTTTAAGCGTACATACATCATTAATTCGTATAATTCTGTAATAATTCAATTTATTGTGTTTACCATGAAGATGCGTGTTTATCATGATGACGATAACATTATATACAGTAATTTACATTGAATGCGACATGCCGAAACACCACTCAGTGCCACATTGGAGCGAATTTTCGAACTAAATTGTTTGTTTCTCTTCGTCAGTTATCGCACAATCAAGTTTTCGTGTGTACTCCGATCCAGTGTCACCTCGGCCTTAGAGGTAAAAACGTCCAATCAAACGTGTCGCATTACAGGTCTGTCCAATTAGCAAATTGCCGCATTAAATGTAACTTACTGTACGAACCTCCCACCTTATATATGATGTCTCCCACCGTTTTACAGACATCTCAACATTCTGTTCAATTTTTAGAGCGTAAACCATCTGTCAATTTTTTCCCTGTTTACATTTTCTTACCACAAATCATTACCACTTTTTTCCCTCAAGTTCCACTTCTCTTCTCTGCACATACTGTCTGTGTTCTGCTTCTGAACTGTCACATCTAACCAAGGAATTCTATGTTGATTGAGTAAAATCAACCGTTTACGACTTATTATCATGACTTTATGTATAAAACACTGTGGACTTTTGGAGCCAAATGTTTGTGTGCCCTGTTACTGTGCGAAACTTTCATGAAGCTAGAGGCGAATGGATTCGTAGTTCGAAGCTTCTATAATAGAAAAAAATACATATAAAATGTTACACCATTATAGTGCGAGAAATTCCTATAAGCGCTTTTTTTTTTAATTTTAGCTTCAGCTGGAAACCGATTTAGGAAACAGCTAGTATTTGATAGATCTTCCAATATAACGTTTATTTCATCATAACACGTCCCACCACTATTCTCAATAGTTATGTTAAATGACGAAAACGCAGTAAAATTGGAAATCGTAAAATAAAATATTTGGTAAATACTGCAAAATGTAGAATCTTCTCGCGGGCTACTAGTTGGCAACTCCATATTCTGAATGTGCCTCTCAGAAACGGAAATTTGAGTTTTTCCACTTCGCAAAAATCCGTCCCAGACCATGAGACTGTCTCCTTGGAAATTTTTAGTCGGGATGATCGGAATTTTTCTTGTCGAAAACACTACTTCATTCTGCCCTCCAAATAATGTGTTGTCTGGCAAATTGAAATCTTGCTTCATATTCTGCTTCGGAGTGAGCTTGTTCTTTTGTCTTCTTCGGGTAAACTAGAAGCCTGATCACGAACGCCACTTCATGATGAAAACGAAATTAAGCATATGCGAAGTTATATGGTTATATCATTTGGTTTTCACCGTGAAGTGGCGTTCGTAATCAGGCCCTAGGTGCCCAAATCGTTGCAGAACTTGAGAAACAATTCCCGAGGTGTTATGCGTTCCTGTGTCTCCAAACTCTATGGCCCGGTTCTGATCTCGCTTTGAAAGTTTAGAGTAGCTTCTGTTCTTTTCCCTGAATCCGATTTCAAAGCTGGAGGCAAGGATGAAATGATATTTCTCAGTGGGTCTTGTGTACTGAACATGTTATATATGAAGTCCATAATATCCGAAAAAATAGTAAGGTGATGTCCAAGACACGATCGCATTGTTAACATATTCTGTAGTTAAAATTAATGCCGCCAAGAACGAATATTATAGAAATTTAAAATTGAATTCTTTAGTGCAAATATTCGGTAGCAGTGACCATGCTTGAACTTTTAGGGGTGCGATAATCGTTCGCGCAGTAAAAAGCCGATTTGAGCACATGGAACAAAAAAAAACTTCAACACTAACATGCACTGTTCATTGATGGCTATCTAGAGTGAAACTGAAAATCTGAAATTATTGAATATCCGAGTAGTTTTTCCACAAACTATTACTAAGCAGTATCTATCATAGAACGGCAACAAAAGAAATTCAGAACCAAATTAGTAGTGTGGCACCGCGACAACGACCGTTGCGAAACAAACTTCCATCTTCAGTGTTCACCGAAAAACACATCTCTTGCCACTGGGGCTTAAATTCGGCTTGCAATACGCTTCACTTTGACGTCATTCTTAACCGGGAAACAATGTTCGAATTCAAGGAAATTAAAAGATCGATCGGAAAGTCATGAATATGTCCGTACATATTCCTGAATCCACAGAAGCTCTTTCTTAACCAAAAGTTATAAAAACAAATTCACTTTTTATTATTTTGGATATTACATTAGAATGCATCATTTTTTTTAATAACTCTTTAGTAGAATGTTTTAGAAACCTTAAAGAGACCGATGGATGGTTTTATAGAAACAGTTGAAGATGATTCATGTTTGTCCCCGCCAGAACAAAACACAAGCAATTTATTCCTCATAATAATTTCTTAACCACTTCGATCTACTTTTGGCAACGCTAAAACAATCATGTGTGCGTGTCATGCTATTTATGATTTCAAAACTCTCCTTGTTATAGCAATTTTTGTAATGCAGTATCCAATCTGGTTTCGACTCAAGAATTCAAACGCGTTTTATTTGACACTAGTTTTACCAAGCTGGCAAATACGATATCTCAAGTTCTACTGAACCGATTTATTTCAAATTTGATGTGAATAAATCTTTACGCATCTCTCTGTTGCATGAACCAATAAAAATTATATTTACTATTAAGAAAATGAAATTGAATTTCGGATGACCAGATGAGATGAAATCGGGTATGCCATGAGATATGAGATAAAGGGTGTGTCACATCAAATTGCATCACGGAAAAAACGCTGTAGAAATTCGCCCAGTAGACCGATCCTTTTGAAAATTTTAGACAGTAAAATAAAAACTAATCAACAACTTTTGGCATTTTCTTTTTATTCATACTTCGAGCCCAAGCCCGTATGCTCGCACCTTCCTCTTTACCCCGTCCATAAGGTTCTGTACAACGTTAGGTTGTAGTTTTTTTTTGAACAGAAATCCATTTTCTCTTGAAGTCCGCCTCCGATTTGACAACTTTTGGGTTCTTCCGGAGGGCCTGCTTCATAATCGCCCAATATTTCTCTATTGGGCGAAGCTCCGGCGCGTTGGGCGGGTTCATTTCCTTTGGCACGAAGGTAACCCCGTTGGCTTCGTACCACTCCAACACGTCCTTTGAATAGTGGCACGAAGCAAGATCCGGCCAGAAGATGGTCGGGCCCTCGTGCTGCTTCAATAGTGGTAGTAAGCGCTTCTGTAGGCACTCCTTAAGGTAAACCTGCCCGTTTACCGTGCCGGTCATCACGAAGGGGGCGCTCCGCTTTCCGCAAGAGCAGATCGCTTGCCACACCATGTACTTTTTGGCAAACTTGGATAGTTTCTGCTTGCGAATCTCCTCCGGAACGCTGAATTTGTCCTCTGCGGAGAAGAACAACAGGCCCGGCAGCTGACGAGAGTCCGCTTTGACGTAGGTTTCGTTGTCCATTACCAGGCAATGCGGCTTCGTCAGCATTTCGGTGTACAGCTTCCGGGCTCGCGTCTTCCTCACCATGTTTTGCCTTTCGTCGCGGTTAGGAGCCTTCTGAACCTTGTATGTACGCAGGCCCTCCCGCTGCTTGGTCCGCTGGAAGAATGAACTTGACAAATTCAGCTTATTGGCGACATCCCGGACCGAACTTCTCGGATCACGTCTAAACTGCTTAACTACGCGCTTGTGATCTTTTTCACTGATGGAGCATCCATTTTTGCCGTTCTTCACCTTCCGGTCGATGGTTAAGTTCTCGAAGTATCGTTTTAGTACTCTGCTGACCGTGGATTGGACGATTCCCAGCATCTTACCGATGTCCCGATGTGACAACTCCGGATTCTCTAAATGAGTGCACAGGATTAATTCACGACGCTCTTTTTCGTTCGACGACATTTTTCCAAATTTACGAAAAATTGACAGTGAAGCATGGCCAACGTGATCTATACACTCTTATCTGATTATAAGCGAAAGCTGAAGATATAATTCTTCAAAATTAAATTTCTACAGCGTTTTTTTCCGTGATGCAATTTGATGTGACACACCCTTTATATGGTATGCCTCTGAGAGAGGAACAGAGTGCGAAGTCGGAAATCTTTATATATAAAAGAAGGATTTTCCCACGTACGTGTAAAATATCATCACGGGAGAACGGCTGATCAGATCTGCGTCATTCGTATATTTCGCGACTTTTCCTTCACCCAAATTACAATGATAGATTACTTTGGAAAATATTTGAGGTGATTAGAAAAATTCGAAAAAATTTACTATGCATATCTTTTTATATAAAATACGGATTTTCCCACGTACGTGTAAAATATCATCACGGGAGAATGGCTGATCTACGATCTACGTCATCCATATATTTTGCGAGTTTGTCTTCACCCAAATTATTTAAGATGATTAGAAAAAAATGACTATGCGTTTCTTTATATATAAAAGAAGGATATTTAAAACAAAAAGAGAAAATTCGAAAGTAAGAGGTACGCATATGTATGTTTCGCAGTGAAAATCATCATTTGGATCAATTTTACAGATCTGAACTATTACATACGAACACTCTTGAAATATATTCGTTATTTTTTGCTAATCAAAAATATTCTCCAGAAATAAATTATATGGCGGAACAACGTTTGCCGTGCTCCCTTGGTCGAGTGGTTGGCGTCATAACTAGCATGCTGGGTGTTCGGGTTCGATTCCCGTTCTGGTCGGGGGAATTTTTCGTCAAAGAAATTTCCTCCGACTTGCACTGTGATCACGCGTATTCTAGAGCTTGCCACTCAAAATGCATTCAAGGCGTGTTATTTGGCATAGAAATCTCAACTAAGTACTAATAAAAATGACGCAAGTAATACTACGTTGAGACGGCGAAGTTCCTCTAGGAACGTTAGTGCCATTGGAGAAGAGAGAGAAGAGAACAACGTTTGCCGGGTCAGCTAGTTTTAACTGATTTTTGACATGCTGTATCTTCGTGGAAAATCAACGCATATCGATGGAACGCGCATCATTTTGGAGCTAGAACTTTAAGGTATTAGAATATTTTACGTACATATTTTTATCTTGGTGTGTGTAGGTGTAGTGGGCAACAATATCGGGAAGAAATGAAAAAATCAATTTTTCTCTACTTTTTCAAGAATATTCTGGACTAATCCATTTTTTGTCACCCAATTCAACAGCAAATCCAATTAACCTTATCAATCAGCTTTTTTTTTGTTTCTAACAACGTTCCTGTAGGACCTTCCCACACAGAGATATTTCAGTTTGAATGAAAAATCACCCCTTCGTCTTTGATGATGAATAATTCAAAAAAGAACCATCGCACCGCAAATCGAAAGGCAGTTTTGAAAATTCCAATAAATTCTGCACAAGAATAATTTGTTACTTTGACGAAAAAAAATTATTTAAATTTTTTGCATCGATTTAAAAAAAAGTGCCAAAAACAGGATTTTCATAGTGCTTTACAAAATTCACTGTGGTTCTGCAAATAACGCAGTAAGTTCTAATGTTTGCAGGCAAATTTTTATTCCCTAAACATCTGTGAACGTTTCATATTGATACGTTCAGCCGTGTATTCCCTAAACATCTGTGAACGTTTCATATTGATACGTTCAGCCGTTTTTTCTAGCCGATTTTTCAAAGTTTGGAGTAAATTAGAGGAGCATTGGATTGCAATCGTATCAGAAGTACAAAATCCTAAGCGACTCTCAGAATGAACGATTCGAACGATATCGTAACTTTATTGAATCATTCATCATCAAAGACAAAGTGGTATTTTTTCATTCAAACTGAAACATCTCTGTGTGGGAAGGCCCTACAGGAACGTTATTGGAACCAAAAAAAAGCTGATTGATGATGTTAATTGAATTTGCTGTTGAGTTGGTTGGCAACAATTTGGGTTAGTCTAGAATATTCTTGAAAAAATGAAGAAAAATCGGTTTTTCATTTCTTCCCGATATTGTTGCTTATTTGAAAATCATTGTTGAAAAAAACATATTTAGAAATTCATTTTGAATTATTTTTATGCAATTGTTTATTTTTCTTTCTCATGTTGGATTACGGTTCTGAGGATTCCGACGCTTTGCCTTGGAAGCGCTGTTGCTTCGTTGCGCTATGGTGGGGTTCGAAGATACAGGTGATGTTTCCTCATAAAGCTAGAAGTTCAACTTGCAACTTGGTTGAATTCGTGCTGGGTTTTGTTGGCTTCCGCAAACGCCAAGCGCCATAAATTTCTGAGAGTAACACCATAGAAAGCTTTGTCCAGTGCTCTGAAATGGTTCGCCAGATCCTCAGACTGCTCACTCGTAGATACTGGTCTGAACCGCCCTAGGTGCTCGCTGGCACATCCCAGCAGAAGAAGAAATGTCAATAAAAGAAGATTCAAATCATAATTCACTTATTGATATGAGTCTCTTCCTCAGAGCTGATTCAGACATATCGAGGTCTGTCGCAATCCGACACTTCGAGACTCCCTCCCGAAGCCTCTGGCGCTCCTTTTCTAGCATTTTTGGAGTGCGTTTCTTCAACTTCTTGTGAGTCCGTAAGTCCGGTTTCCTTGACAATGTAGTTTCGAACTTTCCAGTTATTTTAGGTAACTAAATCGTAATCCCCAAAATTGAAAGAATTAGCTCAAAACAACGCAAAACTCTTTTTACCTCATAACTATTTGCCATTTTCATGGAATGTATCTTGTTTATATGTATGAACTGCTAGTGTAATAATGTGTCAAACGAATACACTGTTGCCTTATTTTTATGCTCGTTTATTTAAACATTACCAATGCGCACTTTTGCCCCGCACTACTCTACAGTTCAGTAGAGTGATTGGACGAAAACTGTCGGCGAGTATTTTGTCTTTAACAGGGCTTCGGGAGAGGAATTATGAGTCCTTTCATAGATTTCTCCCTGGTCCCAAACTTTGTCGAAAAGCGATAGTAGGATGGTTATACCGATTAGTGAACGATTCTTGAGAAGGGGATAACCGACATCACCAGGACCGGCGAATGAATTATGTACCCCGCGAAGAGCCCATTCAAGCTTCTCAAATGGAAACTCCTTATTATACTCCGCGTCATGATCTGTGTCAAAGGAAGGAGGGGAGGATTCTTATTTTTTTTTTGTAGGATAAGAACTATTGGGAGTAATTGGAGGAAGGTGAAGTTTGAGTGAAATGATCTGCAAGATGTTCAGTAACGTAAGATGGATTATATGCGAGAGCATTATTGATGGATAGTTTGATACAGTTACGACTTTTACTGCCACTCAAACGATTGATTTTGCTCGGAGATCCTTTTATGTACTGTCAGAATCGACGGTGGAGATGAATTTCTTTTTAACTGAAATTATTTTCAAATGGCTCGGCAACATTTGGCACCAATGAGCCGTGTTTATGAATAGGGAAAAGCCTAACGAAGTATACTTCTGGCTTATAGCAGATTTAAACTGTCGTAAATATCGGTTTCGTCTCAATAGTGGGTGGATTACGTACCACTATGCCCAATGGCACACAAACTCATAGCGGCTTGTGTTCATCAGTCGGCCAGGAGCGCGCAGTTATTGTTTTCTTCCGCCACTCTTTAATTGATATTAACCATAATGACAGCCGGAGCAAATTATCGTCTCTGTCATCTTTCAATCCGAAAAAAATAAACACATCAAAGCGCAGTCGTGATAAAATCAGTCAAATAAAGCGACACACATTCTGGATGCATCATTTGGTGCAATTATTCATTCACAATCGTCAACAATAACAAATCCTTTTAGACGATGATGACAAACATTGGAACACTGGGTTATTGGGAAAATTGTGTTCGTGGGGGTGGAGATGACTCAAGCAGCACACTGGAAGACGAGATATAGATCACGGGATGATGCAACCGTGCAATATTTTTATCTAAATGAATAATGAATAATATTTGATCGCATGAATGAATAATATTTGGTCAGATTGAGAAAAAAAACCGAAGAGAGTATTAATCACAAGTTAATGCCATCCAGACGAAGATTAGGAATAAATGGCAGAGTTCGATAGAAACCAGTAGACATATGGTAATGCTTTTTTAACCTCAATCTCCCAAGCGGCACCGGCATCGATTCAAGTGAATAGAAGATACTAACAAACAAGCAAAACGATAGCAAACACGAGATGAGCGAATTCCGGGGAGGGCAGCAGCAGTAGCGCCACTGTTGCAGTATAGAAGCGGGTAGGAATAAAGAAAAAAAATGCGGGCCGCTTACTCTCCATCATTGGTGTATGAGGGATGTATGTTTTATGGGTGGAACAGGAAATAACAAGAAAAAGCTACTTTTCACTGGCCGCAGTGCAGTCAGCGATAGTTGGATGAGTGAGGGAAATACTGAAAAAAACACGAATGTAGCATTGCTAACAACGACTATTGACGTAGGATTACGTCTTTCGGGAACATATTGGGGTACAAATTGAAAATCAAAATCGAGCACATCGTGAAAATTGTCCAATTTCGAACGCTTATTGCTCAGTAATTTCATGATGGATTGATGGCATTTTTGCTTCCATCGATTTCGGCACTCCATGACATTTTTTTATATTGAAGAAAATAATATGTGTCATGAAACTAACTATCGAATAATTGAAAAATCTCAATCCCTATACTAACGGGATCACCCACTTCTGATTGGGTGAAATTGACGACACATGCGGCGGGTCCCTAACAGAGACATGAAAACTAGAGATGGGCAAACCGTTCATGAACTGTTCAAAATAACAAGTTCACCAAAAAGAGTGAATGAACGGTCGTTCTTTTTTACTGCCCAGTTCAGAACTAACTGTGTACGAAGACCGCTGGCTGAACTGAGTATACCGTTCAGTTCAGAACGAACTGTGTACGGTGAACGATGAACTGTGTATGCAGTTCAGAACCAGTTCAGAACGAACTGTGTACGAAGACCGCTGGCTGAACTGAGTATACCGTTCAGTTCAGAACGAACTGTGTACGGTGAACGATGAACTGTGTATGCAGTTCAGAACCAGTTCAGAACGAACTGTGTACGATGACCGTTGGTGGAACTGTGTATACAGTTCAGAACGAACTGACCGCTGGTTGAACTGTGCATACAGTTTAGAACGAACTGTGTATGGTGATCGGTGTATAAGAGGAAGGCGAGCGAACGAGTGATATATGAATGTTGCTGCAAGGTAAATAGTCCTCAAATTAACGAATGGAAACAAAAAATAGCCCCATGAAATAACAAAAAAAAAGATGTCGGTATTGTCGTTTTCATAATAAAACGCAATATTTCAGGATACGTTGGTTCTTAAATTGGATTGCTCGATTATTTATCAAATAAAGTTTTAACTTCATATTTTTAAGTTGAGGGTAAATATTTCAGTAAAATATGCAAATATTAAAACCAAATCATTACCAAAGAGTTTAATGATGTAATTCTTCAAACATATCCAAAATCAACAGATAGCCTAATGGAATCCTACGTCAACTATGCGGTCGTGTCTTGGACACAGCCCTCCTGTGACTTTTGTTCCCAGAAAAATGAGTATTTGATTCTTTTGTTAACAAACAGGACATAGCTTTTTAAAAAACTTTTAAAAACTTTATCCAGCAACTCAAATGTCTTAAGATGAATTTTCTAGAGAAAAATTTGAACTGCATACCAAACGTCTACATTTGGCCGTTTTTTCAAAATTGTTTTTCATCATAGAAATTGGTGCTGATTAATTTTTTTTTTTGAAAGTTGATATTTGTTTGTATAATATACAGTGGCGTCTCATCCATATGTGCACCTCGTGCACTCCACAAAAAAAAAAATTAAAAATAAAAAAAAAGTGAAGCGCCCCTACTATGCTTTCTAGCCCATACTATAGTTCAATTAAAGAAACGTATGGGAAGTATGAAAATCATAAGGTACATGGCTACCCAGTGTACACAAGCGTTCTTGATCGTAAAGAAAACTAACGGCATGAATCGAGGATGCAAAATATTGGTTTCTATTTCTATCACTTATTCTACGTTCTCCCAGCTCGCGCACTTTCATTTTTGCACGAGAATTACGTATATTTACACGCGGATTGATGGCATTGTGTTGAAGCTCCGGTTAACTAAACTGCCAATGTGTTGGCAACAATTTCGTGCAGTGGAAGTTGTGCACAAGAGAAGAGAACGGTTGTGGGTTCAATCAGATCTCCTCAACTAAACATCCAGATCTGCAATCGGCGCGCTATGCGTAAGGTGCTTTTATATAGTGACTTTCTGAAAGCTTGCGCGGCGCAGATGATTTATTACGTCATCGACATCAGTCGGTGTACTTTTCCTGTGCACAGACTGTATATTAAAGTATAGATAGAGCGGTAAATTGCTAATGCATTAGTGTCTGCTTCGTCCATATCTTTGCTCGCACATGTAGGAGATTCTTGCTTCAGTTTCGCAATCTACGAATTTACGTTAGACTTACAACCAGATGGCGCAGCGAGTAAAATTGTAATGTTTGTTGACGTGGGACTACGTCTAACCGGAGTATATGGGGGGGTAAAATGAAAACCTAAACACAGAACATGAAGGAAAAAATGAAAGATTCTGAATGCTTATAACTCAAACATTTCTTACTGGATCGGAAAGATGTTTGCATCAATTGGTAGGGAATGATTCTACGCATCTATCGCCATTATTAAATTTTATTTTTCATCAGATAAACAGTTGAATAACTGTAAAATGTTAAGCGTTATCTAAACGCCCTGACTGCCTCGTTTTGATTGGCTCGCTTTACGGTTTCCCCAACACAGCCATCGAAACCAAGCAGCCTTGGGTTAATCGGCATTGCAAATACATGAAAAAAGGGGGAGCTTTTGTTCCCACCGGAATGTGTTCCCTAACAGAGATTTTAAAACCAAGGTGCCTGGAGGAAATCGGCATTGCAAATACATGCAGGTCTGCAGGTCATGCAAGTCGGGGGTATTTTTGTTCTGACTGAAATATGTCTGCCCAACACAGACTTCAGAACCAAGGTGTCTGGGAAAATTGGCATTGCAAATTCATGCAGGTCTGCAGGTCATGCAAGTCGGGGGTATTTTTGTTCCGGCTGAAATGTGTTTCGCCTACACAGACTTCAGAACCAAGTTGTCGGGGGGAATTGGCATTGCAAATTCATGTATGTCAGGGGCATTTTTGTTCCGACTGAAATGTGTTTCCCTAATACAGACTTCAAATCCATGGAGCGTGGGAAATTGGCATTGCAAATACATGCAAGTCGGGGGCATTTTTGTCCCGACTGAATTGTGTTTGCCTAACATAGACTTCAAAACCACGGTGTCTGGGGAGATTGGTTTTGCAAATAAATGCAAACTGCGAGTATTTTTGTACTCGCTTGCTTTTGTGAAGACTAGAATATATTTCCTTAACACGGTCTTCTAATCTAAGGAACTTGGGAAAATCGGGCAGACATTAGAGACGAATGAACGTTCAAGTTAAAAGCCTCTATAATAAAAAAGTTAAAGTTGAAGTTGTTGTTTCCTGCAAGCCGGGGGTACTTCTGCACTTGCATGTTTTTTTTCTACTCTGAAAAGTGTTTTCCTAACACGGATTACAAAAGCAGGTACGAGCACAACGCTTTGGCTCGGTTATTCAATATTGCATTGAAAGATATGCATTCATATCTTCTGCTCACTGAATTTTTACGCATACCATTTGATGTTTAGTCAAAATGTCGACATCCATTTGCTCCAACCATAGGCGTTATTGATTAAACAATATGCGTTCGACGTACATCGTTAAAATCGAAAATGAGTGCCTGAAGTTCATCAAATCAATGCGCGGTTCGAGAAGTACGTACGCTTGAGAGATGCAAACTTCAGAGGGAAATGTTCAATAAAATAATCGTTTGATAATTCTTCCGTTCACCTATTTTGTCCTAGGCATCATACCAAACGTAAAAGGACTGTCGTTGAATTTACATGTAACGAAGAACATAATATATCACAATGCATGAATTGATCTTACATGTCGTTTATTCAATCTCTTTACTCACAAAATTCTTTGCTATATTGAATTCGGAAATTGTTTCCTTCAATCAAGAATTTGGTCAATACAAACATATGATTGCTAAGCTAAGGTAATCCCACGTCAACCTTGCGGTTATATCATAGATATAACTCTCCCGTTTTTTTTTTAGTTTGAATTTTTCAGAAAAATTAGAATTTTTCTCCATTTCGCCATTTCAAACATTCTTTCTACTCTGAAGAGGTTCTTTAGAATAGAATATGGATATTGTTGGACAGTATATTGTTGATAGGCTTTTGAAAAGGCCATTTGCGAAAAGGCCATTTGCGAAAAGGACTGTTGAAGAGAACTTTCCCAAAGCGCGATTGCGAGTTGAAGAAATTTATGCAGCAGAAGATCCCGTACGTGTGCAAGGTCAAGTGGGCCTACAGCTCTAGGATAATCAACATAGTTGAAACATAGAATAAAGAAATTTCTACTTGTCTGGGAAAAATGTATCTAGGTTACACCAAGTGGAATGGTGATACGATTTCACTCGCACAAGGGCTGTATGGATACATGCTGGATTTTGATACAATTTTCATCAATCTCTCCAAATTTCTCATTTGCCGACATTCAGTACCATACACTAAAACAATGAGAACTGGACTACGTTGAATGTGATAAGAGCATCAGGAACACATATGCGAATATAAAAACGTTGAAGACGAACGAAAATTTAATGCTATTTGGGAAACACACTCGGATGCGGAAGCAGTAGCAGCGGACATCAAATTGAAAAATATGCTGAATTTACATGTCAAATATCGACCGTATCCTCGACGAACAGAAAATGCGATGTGCTTATTCTAATAAAATAAAATAAAATTGAAATTTGAATTCTTCAAAACGGAGTTCCTCGAACAGCTGATAGATGATCTTTGTTGCCGATTCTCTCATTTTGACGAAGTGAAATAAGGGAATGAACTGCGAGTGTTATATACGAAGTCAGAATTTGCCAAGAAGAAAATATCGGATATTATGAAAACACTGATCGGTAGCAATATTGACGATATTTTTTCGGAAATTATTTCACTCGCAAAGCTAATACTAACGCTTCCATCAACCACAGCATCGAACTAAGTTTTTCTGTTCTTCGTAGACTGAAGACCTACTTAACACCAACGAAGGGAAAGAAGCGACACGAAAAGCTTATACTTATTGCTATTAAAAACAAAATGATTCTTGAGCTCCAACTTTAGAGTATTTTTTCTGGAAAACATAATTGACCGATTTGCCCATCGCACAGAACGAACAATTTCATTACTGTATCGCCAGAAGAAACCTAATTAAAAAAATAATATGTTCCGGAAAACAACACTGTAATATTATATTTAAGAAACATCCTATAATACTCTATTGCGAATTCAAACTTATGCAATGTTATATTGAATTTATATACAACATAGACTCAAAAATGCTTGAAATACGATGAAAAACGAGATAGTTCAGCCAATCCATTAAAATTGTTGCATAAAGAAAACAATATTCGAGCTAATTAACCCCCATTTTGCAATTTTGAGTAAAAATTTTGGGTCACCGTATAGGTATAACTAGGCACAACTAGTCAATTTACTCACGAGACGCCACTGATGATATATCTCAAATTCAGGAAGGGACGTGATATGTTTTTCTCCCTGCATTTTTGATATATCATGTCAAATACCTCAACATGAAAGAACTACACATGACCTCTTTGATTTCGACCTCATAACCCACAAAAACGATTTTTAAATCGTTTGAAGATACCTTGCCAACAAGTTTCAAATTCTGCCCAACCACGAAGCACAACTGTAGGCAACTATAGGCAATCAAGCTTTAGCCCAAGCGTATCCTTTTTCCTGAACTACGTTTTGTTCACCGTTTAGACTCCTTAACGGAAGTTTTAACACGTCGCTTGGCAAACTACAACACCAGCTCCCATTCAGTTTGCTCGTCTTTCGCTTGGGAGTGACGAGGAATAAATACGTCCGGATGGACGACGTCGTTCGGGGGTAAGCATTAACATGCAAGAAGGAAAAGTCGATAACTATAAACCTAGAGAAGTTTTTTCTCCTCCTCACAAACGCCACTGCCGCCCCGTGTTTCCTTCCGAGCACTCAACACCTCTCGAAGCGAAAGGTGGAAGGTAGAACACGTGACGGAAAACTTTACGACGTATGCCCGCCTCACCGTCCAGGCGCGTGTTCCCGCAGGCAAAAAATAGGGTAATGATGGCTGGCAGGGCACAACTTTTCCCACCCATTTTTGTGCTACCGCCTTTTATTTTGTTCTGCCCTGTGTAACTTGTTTTATCGGGTAGATAGCCCTAAGGAAGTCAATATTTTTCCATCCATTCCGCCCCTGGAACACTCTCCCCGTCCCAAAGGGTTTTATAGCGAAGAGCCCACGCATCGCGTTGGAATGCAAAATGTGCCCCCAAACCAGGGCTTGGATCGGTGCGCCGGCGCCGAGTCCTGTGGCTCTGGCTCTTCCTGTTGCAACAGGTTAAACGACGTGTGGTTGGAAAATGGGAGGAAGCGGTGGTGGCGCAGCTGCTGGCAACAAAATATACCAATTTATGCAACTAGAACGTTCGCCACTTGACCATGAAAGCAAGCGAACAGCGAAGAAGGAGGCTTGAATAAATTGGAGCTCAGCACCTCTTTTCGATGGTTTTACTGTTTCACTCATCTGACTGCGATGGACGATGACGTTGCTGATAGTTTGGGGGCACGATAGTGCTGTTCCCTGCGAGCGCTGCTTTCCAGGTTTTGAGGTTAAGGTTCTTCCTAAATATTTTCGGAAAGGGTTTATGAGTCTATCAGCATAGCAGGTGGGGTATGGTTCGAGCAGTAGAGCAGTTTTTGGAAAGTGAGCAAAGTATGCCAGTTACCTGTCGGTCAACATGTCAGTTATCTGTTATCAACATTTTTAACTTTGATTTATTCATTGAGTTCAGCGGTGCCAACATTGTTGCATTTTTTACAGAGATTAAAGTCATTAAAGTCATTAAAGTCGAATGAAAAAAAAACTGCCATAAAAATTCAGTAACAAAAGACGAAGTTTTGCTTTATCAAAGTTTGTAACATTAATATATTTTCTGAGTAAGATTTTTTTAACGGTGTATCTAACCAAAAGGTTCGCGTAAAAATCGACTGTTTTAGCGTGGAATTTCTTAATATGTCTACGGTTTTCTATCGAGCTCTGCCATTTGTTCCTGATCGTCGTCTGCGAGAATCTGTGGTTTGTTATTTTTCCACTTCAAGCTGGCGTCAAATATTGCACAGTTGCATCATCCCGTGGTCTATATCCCGTCTTCCAGTGTGCTGCTTGAGTCATCTCCACCCGCGCGAACTGAATGTTCCCAATACCCCAATGTTCCAATGTTGTCATCATCGTCCGTCTAAGAGGGTTCGTTATTGTTGACGATTGATGCATCCAGAATGTGTGTCCTGGTAATCTACCACTAGCGCAGCATCGTTACACACACACCAATTCTCCACCCGATGATGACGGTCATCGGCTTACTCGGCCAGCACATGTTAAAATCAAATGATAAAATTTGTAAATGAAATTTAGTCTTTAGTTGACCATCAATCGCGACGGTATTTATTTCTCAGTCCATCCGATACTTGGAGGATTATCCGAAGTTCAACCCTGAATCTCCCAAAATTTCATCAAGACTGCAGATGACAGACAGAAACGATCACTTGCGCCGGTTGTCATTATGGTTAATACCAATTAGAGAGCGGTGGAAGAAAAACAATATCTGCGCGCTCCTTGATGGCTGATGATCACAAGCCCCATAGTGTGTGCCATTGGGCATAGCGGAACGTAATCCACCCACCATTGACACGAAACGGATATTTAAGATGGCATAGGACGTAATTCAACGAAAACTTCTAGTATAGTAAACCTATTTGGCTGATTAAGCTGAAAGAAAAAAAAAGGTACTTTTCCATACAAAGTACACCCAAACTAGCGTTGGCAGAAAACATTTCATCTTTGGCAGAAATGATGCCATTTCGTGTGCTGGAGGGTCAAATGCGCAAATAGTGAGCTGTTTTAAAAGCTTAAAAATGGTTTGTATGTATGCGAGCATGCATCTCTTTCTGTTTTCTTTTCTCATTTCATTTGGGATTGTGCCAAAAAAAAGTTCATGCGACGTCAATGGGGATCGAACCAAGGCCGGCTGGAAAGCAAAGCTATTTCACACGACCACGCTATTCATAAAACAGCCAGCGCTGTTATATAAAAGCGTGATAATATTATACCTCATCATAAAATGAAGTTGCAAAGTATTTTTTAAGAGGATAAAGAAGAACATGAACGAGAATGTATCTTTCTCTGTCTGGGCCGTGTATTTGGCAAATTATACGAAAAGCTTTTATATGCTTTCATTTAAATGTGCCTCCTGTTTCGCTCGCTCATATTGACTCTAGCATATATATTATACAAATGATATACATGTATTGGGGAGTAGAACATTTTCTGTTATTTTTCAACTCATTTATTGTAATAAGTTGGGCCAATTGGGCCATAACATGTGCTAAAAATTAACTTTGGGTGTAGCTTTCGTTAGGTATAAGCCTAAGCTTGGCTGGATAAGCATGTACTTTCTGTCAAATATATACCGGTAATTTCTATTTTTAAATCTTCCCGCTGAAGATTTTCCAAATATTATTTTTATCAAGTTGGTGCTATTGTCAGTGGTCTAAATGTCAATTTTGAGCGCAATTTGGCATTTAGTATGTTTACAGCGTCATTAAAAAGAATGTTTTTTTTGCTCAGTGATTTTCGACATGGATAATTCTATTGGTGTGGTGGGACCCTTTTTGACCGCATTGAAGACATTTAAACAAATCCGTTGTGTGGACTAATGGCAGTTCCTGAATACGTTCGCTGAATTCGTTGGAAAAAGTATATTGCTTCAGAAGGGGACTATTTTGAAGGCGCAATGGGTACTTTTCAGTAAATTTGATAATAAATGGTAAATAAACAGCTTACTTTATAGTTTTTATCTTTTATATCATTTTTTTTTGTTTAAACGTAACTTAACAATTAGTTACCAAATTATTAGATTAATTGAGAAAGACACTAAAGTATTCCGCAATATTCACATTTTTCGGTGGGAAATAAAATAGATGCGAATCATTAATTAAAAAGAAAACATATTCATTGTTTCAAATGAATAGTAGATATGTTTTATTGTTTGAACTTTTAGTATTTGGTCGGAAATCCATTACTTTTCAACACAGCTTCGCGACGTCTTGACAGAGAATCGACAAGTTTCTGGCATGTATCTACCGGAATAGCATACTTTTTGAATCGCGTTCCACAACTTGTCCCGGTTTTATATTCGCGATATTTCTCTTGACCTCGTTTCAAAGATTTTCTATTGGGTTGTGGTCCGGAGAATGCGCGTCAGTCAATTTAAACCACAATTTCTTTTTCAACTAACCATTGTTTCACCTTTTTCGAGGTGTGTTTAGGATTGTTATCCTGTTGGAATCTTCATTTCAATGGATTTTCTTCCTCTGCATAAGGGTAGCATTACTTCATTCAAGATGCCAAGGTATTCATTCTGTGTCATTATAGACTTTATCCAAAAAAAGAGGTCCAACGCTATGCTAAAAGCATTCCCTTACCATGATTCAACCACCGCTATGCTTGATGGTCTTGATGGAACTCGATGTTTCTGGGACGTCAAACATAATGTCGGCTATCTGCACCGAATAGATTTACTTTTGTTTCGTCACTCCATAGCACATTTTTGAAAAAGCTGGCTCCATTTTGTTTGAGATTTTCCAGTTGATGTTTAACGAATAGCAGTATTTTTTACGATTTCTTTCCGATGCGAAAGGAGTTTCTCTGTCAGAACCAGCACGGTATTTACAATCAATCAAGCGGTTCCGGATTGTTCTAGTTGTCACTTCCAGTCCTAGTTCCTTTTTGATGGCTTTAGATTAGGGTGCCAATGAAAATGTTCATCTCGAATTTCAAAAAGTTACCTCATAAAAAATGTTCACCACCTCGAGAAAACACTTTTCGATTTTCAAAAATCTCAAACTTTGAGCGCTTTGCGCCACTCTCTCTTATATCCGATTGAGCTGATATTTTGCATAGCATATACAGGGTGGGCCATTTAAAGTGGAAGGATTTGTTTTTGCAATAGCAAAGTAAAGAAGTGGAATTTAATTTTTTTTTTTGAAATTCATTTATTTTGGTCCAAGGAGATTTGTTCTAACTACTTTTTGATTATGATATCTCGTAAATGACCGCCTATGGCCTTGACCGCAAAATGTGCCCTTTTTTCGGCATTTTCCATCAGTTTGCCCAATGTTTCGGCCGATATGGCAGCAATTTCTTGTCGGATATTGTCTTTCAGCGCAGCCAGGGTCCTTGGTTTACCAGTGTATACCTTGGATTTTAAATATCCCCATAAAAAAAAGTAAGGAGGCGTCAAATCAGGTGATCTCTGTGGCCAGTCATAATCGCCGTTTTTCGATATTAATCTTCCGGGGAACATTTCGCGCAATAATTTGGTCGTGGCAGCCGCTGTATGGCATGTAGCGCCGTCCTGTTGGAACCAGTAATTGTCCAATTCATTTTCACGAACAAATGGCAATAAAAAATCGGTTATCATTGTCCGATAACGCTCCCCATTCACGGTTACCGTTGCTCCATTTTCGTTTTCAATGAAGTACGGGCCGATGACTTTATCGGCATAAATGCCACACCACACAGTAACTTTTTGGTCGTAAAGAGGTTGCGTTTCGATGAATTGAGGGTTTTCAGTAGCATAAAACCGACAATTTTGTTTATTCACTCCTCCATTCAAGTTGAAATGCGCCTCATCAGACATTATGCTTTTTTGCCAAAAGCCACGTTCATTTTTGGCCATTTCGATGGTCCATTTCGCAAAATCAAGTCGACGTGGTAAGTCAGATGGGTTAAGTTGTTGAGCCATTTGAATTTTATACGGAAACATTTTCAAATCAACACGAATTATGCGTCGGAGAGTGGTTCGAGCGATGCCTAACTCTTGCGAACGATGGCGACCTGATGTCGATCAGGTGTCCTGATGGACAACCAGCGATTTTGTCGCAATTTTCGACGACAGGCCTTCCGGAGCGTGGCGCATCTTCGACGACCTCTACATCAGAACGAAAACCCTGAGACTATCGTTGTGCGATGGAAATGGAAACTGTATCGGGTCCATAAACTGCACAAATTTTATTGGCAGCTTGAGATGCATTTTTGCCTTTGTCATAGTAGTACTGTAAAATATGTCGGATTTTCTCTTTATTTTGCTCCATATTTGCGACACTATAACTCACGAACGACTTAACCAAACAAAACACTGTCAAGGACTATATTATAAATACCTTTCCAACAAGCTATAGTATGACTCGATACAATGAATACAACTAGAACTACGCGCTTACAACGACACCTCGCGGAAATACCGCAGGACTTTTTTGACAGCCTAATATTATCACGTTTCGTATTCCAAAAAAAAAGTCACAGAGTGCCGATTTTTGACAATTTTTTTTTTCGAGATGACACTAGATCTCGACGTTTATGCAATTTTAAGACATTTGGCATAAGAAAAAAAAATTCGAGAACCCCCCATTTCCTTTATTCCCCCCTTGGGCGATTTTTTCGATTTTCAAAGATCCCAAACTTTGACCGCTTTGCGCCACTCTCCCTTATATCCGATCGAACTGAAATTTGGCATAGGGTATTTTTTCGAGGTGATGAACATTATGTATAGGGTAACTTTCTGAAATTTTAGGGTTGATTTTTTATCATACATTTTTTGGACCTTACTGTAGATGTTACGAAAGGATCTTTTTCCCAATTTCCCTTTTCCTTCCTCGTGTTTCTAATTTCTTCCGGTATTTGAGAACATTTGTAACCGTATTCTGTAAGCAGCCGATGGTTTCTGCTATTTATTTAAAAGTTTTACCTTCATATCGCAGTTTTTCAATCAGCCGTCTTTCATCGGGAGTGCAATGTTTACCCCGACCCATTGTCTGTAGCCAACTTATGAAATATTAGTATACCAGTACATATTTACTATTTTCATTCACAGAAAACCGTAAATCAATAACCAATTTGTATTGATAGTCACGTAACGATGAATAATATAGTAAAACACCTTTTATTTTTTCTTCTCAAAGTTTACGTTCGCTGATCTAATATTACTCATTCCCAAAAAAGATGGGGAACGGAAATCTGTGTTTTGTTATTCTTCCCACTCTACGCTGGTATCAATTATTGCACGGTTGCAGCATTCCTAGATCTATATCCCGTCTTCCAGTGTGCATTGTGTCATTAATTATTGATGGCGTTTTAATATGCATTATATATGATAGGTCATTGTTCAGATGACTTCATAACGATAGCTTACACCTATTATTTTTTCCACCACTGTAAAATAAATTTCGATGATAAATAAAGCAACACAAATTCCCGGTATATATTTCACAGAATGTTAACATGTAGTGCACCAAATAATCAGTCTGAAAAATATTGTTTAGGAGCCAAATAAGAGGTTTAGACAATTTTCATCCCTATGCCAGTGAAAATGAAAAGGGTCATCTTGAATTTTCGAACGGGACTTTCATTTTACTCAACATTTTACTTCAGCGAAGGAAAATTTCAGCTCAATCAGATTTTATTTACTAGTTTGACGTCTTTGCGACACTAGTAAATAAAATCTGATTGAGCTGAAATTTTCCTTTTGAGTTTTTTGAAAACTGTAAAATCATCCAAGGAGGAGGAGATATTAACACTAGAACTACCGACGGTTTTTATATACCACTTTCTACCAAACCGGTATTTTCTCGTGGGAATCAACATTTCGTCGAAAGTCCCGTTCGAAAATTCGAGAAAACCATTTTGACTGGCACCCTGAACTATACGTTCTGCCTCGTATTCCGAAAAAGCGACCAAGTCTCAGAGTGTCGATTTTTGACTAAAAAAAACTTTTCGAGATGGCAGTAGTTCTCGACGTTTCATGCAATTTTTGGCATCAAATATTTTTTTTTGAAAACCCCGATTTCATGTAACTGGTCACAGGGGTAAGTTGGTCAGTGACGATATCTTGGAATTTGAGCCTCCGAAAAAATAGCGAATTGCTGATGCAATAAAACAAGCAAATTGGAGAAACTTTTTATTAAGAAGGTTAAGAAATACGAACATTATGCCGATTTTACCAAAAATCATTTACTGTTTGCTCATTGTAGAATTGATTCGAAAAATGGTTAATAATTATAAAAAAATCGCTTCTAACGTAAAACAAAAGTTTATTACGTGTATTAGTTTTAAATGTTAATGGAAATCGCTTTGAAAATAATTTTTATTGAATTTTAATGAATATTCTTTTTCATATATAGAGAGTATGGTGCCAATGAATGTATGGGAAAAAAATCGACCCTTAAATTTCAAAAAGTTACCCTATACAAAATGTTCACCATTTCGAAAAAACACCCTATGGAAAATATCAGTTCAATCGGACTTAAGGGAGAGAGGCGCAGAGCGGTCAATGTTTGAGGTTTTTGAAAATCGAAAAATCACCCAAGGGGAGAGTAAAGGAAATCGGGGGTTTCGAAACAAAAATGTTGATGCCAAATGTCTTATCTTGCCAAAAAACGTCGAGATCTAGTGTCATCAGTAAATTTTTTTTTGTCGAAAATCGACATCGTGGGACTTAGTTTTTTTTTCGGAATACGAAATGAAACGAATGGTTTTGGGTGCCAATAAAAATAATCGATTTTTCGTTCGGAACTTGCTACGAAATGTTGATTTGCACGATTATATCTCGATTTTTCGTTCGGAACTTGCTACGAAATGTGGATTTGCACGATTATATACCCTATGCAAAATATTAGCTCATTCGGTCTTCATTTACTGGTGTCACAAACGTTAAAACTTGAGTTTTTGGAAAACCGAAAAATCGCCGGAAATCGGGAAATTAATTAAGTCCGAGACAAATACGAATGAGACTAAAGGGTGTGTCACAACAAATTGCATCACGGAAAAAACGCTGTAGAAATTTATTTTTTAGGAATTATATCTTCAGCTTTGGTTTTATAATCAGATAAGAGTGTATAGATCACGTTGGCCATGCTTCACTGTCAATTTTTCGTAAATTTGGAAAAATGTCGTCGAACGAAAAAGAGCGTCGTGAATTAATCTTGTACACTCATTTCGAGAATCCGGAGTTGTCACATCGGGACATCGGTAAGATGCTGGGAATCGTCCAATCCACGGCCAGCAGAGTACTAAAACGATACTTCGAGAACCTAACCATCGACCAGAAGGTGAAGAACGGCAAAAATGGATGCTCCGTCAGTGAAAAAGATCACAAGCGCGTAGTTAAGCAGTTTAGACGTGATCCGAGAAGTTCGGTCCGGGATGTCGCCAATAAGCTGAATTTGTCAAGTTCATTCGTCCAGCGGACCAAGCAGCGGGAGGGCCTGCGTACATACAAGGTTCAGAAGGCTCCTAACCGCGACGAAAAGCAAAACATGGTGGGGAAGACGCGAGCCCGGAATCTGTACACCGAAATGCTGACGAAGCCGCATTGCCTGGTAATGGACGACGAAACCTACGTCAATGTGGACTTTCGTCAGCTGCCGGGCCTGTTGTTCTTCTCCGCAGAGGATAAATTCAGCGTTCCGGAGGAGATTCGCAAGCAGAAACTATCCAAGTTTTCCAAAAAGTACATGGTGTGGCAAGCGATCTGCTCTTGCGGAAAGCGGAGCGCCCCCTTCGTGATGACCGGCACGGTAAACGGGCAGGTTTACCTTAAGGAGTGCCTACAGAAGCGCTTACTACCACTATTGAAGCAGCACGAGAGCCCGACCATCTTCTAGCCGGATCTCGCTTCGTGCCACTACTCAAAGGACGTGTTGGAGTGGTACGAAGCCAACGGGGTCACCTTCGTGCCAAAGGAAATGAACCCGCCCAACGCGCCGGAGCTTCGCCCAATAGAGAAATATTGGGCGATTATGAAGCAGGCCCTCCGGAAGAACCCAAAAGTTGTCAAATCGGAGGCGGACTTCAAGAGAAAATGGATTTCTGTTCAAAAAAAACTACAACCTTACGTTGTACAGAACCTTATGGACGGGGTAAAGAGGAAGGTGCGAGCATACTGGCTTGGGCTCGAAGTATGATTAAAATGAAAATGCCAAAAGTTGTTTAATAGTTTTTATTTTACTGTCTAAAATTTTCAAAAGGATCGGTCTACTGGGCGAATTTCTACAGCGTTTTTCCCGTGATGCAATTTGATGTGACACACCCTTTAGAATATTAATCCCAATTGACATTTCTTCATACTCTTGCCCAATGTAATGCATGAGCAAAGGTGGAGTTAAAGTTGCAATTTTTTCTCTTCTCAGCACTAATTAAAGCATGCATTTCGAAGTGATTTATTTATATAAATAGGTGCGTAGAAATATTACTAAGCCGATTGATGTAAACATTAATCTATCAATAAATGGTCAAAATCTTCATTTATCTGCGTTCGTGTTTCCTCGGCGGTACTTTTTTTAAATTATGGCTGTTACCGTGAAGAACACTTGTTTTCGTGCCATCTTCACTGTTGAGGAATTTGCGCCAATTTTCGTTTCCCATTCCTATGCTTTTCTCCCATCCAAGCCTCTCCCTCTATTCCAAAATACAATAACAATAACAGAAACCGAAAATACAATAACAGAAACCGAAACGCACACGACCAAATAAGTGAAGCGTACAAAGTGATCCTTTCCAATACCATCATTCCATATCCAACTTTTGTAAGAATAACATCGCCAATAAATAGAAGTATTCCAAGTGTTTGGTTAGAAGTTTCCAAGTGTTTTTCTATTCTCCAAACAAGCCGCATTCCGTATACTGAGCTAAAGGGTGTGTCACATCAAATTGCATCACGGAAAAAACGCTGTAGAAATTCGCCCAGTAGACCGATCCTTTTGAAAATTTGAGACAGTAAAATAAAAACTTTTAAACAACTTTTGGCATTTTCTTTTTATTCATACTTCGAGCCCAAGCCCGTATGCTCGCACCTTCCTCTTTATCCCGTCCATAAGGTTCTGTACAACGTCAGGTTGTAGTTTTTTTTGAACAGAAATCCATTTTCTCTTGAAGTCCGCCTCCGATTTGACAACTTTTGGGTTCTTCCGGAGGGCCTGCTTCATAATCGCCCAATATTTCTCTATTGGGCGAAGCTCCGGCGCGTTGGGCGGGTTCATTTCCTTTGGCAAGAAGGTGACCCCGTTGGCTTCGTACCACTCCAACACGTCCTTTGAATAGTGGCACGAAGCGAGATCCGGCCAGAAGATGGTCGGGCCCTCGTGCTGCTTCAATAGTGGTAGTAAGCGCTTCTGTAGGCACTCCTTAAGGTAAACCTGCCCGTTTACCGTGCCGGTCATCACGAAGGGGGCGCTCCGCTTTCCGCAAGAGCAGATTGCTTGCCACACCATGTACTTTTTGGCAAACTTGGATAGTTTCTGCTTGCGAATCTCCTCCGGAACGCTGAATTTGTCCTCTGCGGAGAAGAACAACAGGCCCGGCAGCTGACGAAAGTCCGCTTTGACGTAGGTTTCGTCGTCCATTACCAGGCAATGCGGCTTCGTCAGCATTTCGGTGTACAACTTCCGGGCTCGCGTCTTCTCCACCATGTTTTGCCTTTCGTCGCGGTTAGGAGCCTTCTGAACCTTGTATGTACGCAGGCCCTCCTGCTGCTTGGTCCGCTGGATGAATGAACTTGACAAAATCAGCTTATTGGCGACATCCCGGACCGAACTTCTCGGATCACGTCTAAACTGCTTAACTACGCGCTTGTGATCTTTTTTACTGACGGAGCATCCATTTTTGCCGTTCTTCACCTTCCGGTCGATGGTTAGGTTCTCGAAGTATCGTTTTAGTACTCTGCTGACCGTGGATTGGACGATTCCCAGCATCTTACCGATGTCCCGTTGTGACAACTCCAGATTCTCGAAATGAGTGCACAGGATTAATTCACGACGCTCTTTTTCGTTCGACGACATTTTTCCAAATTTACGAAAAATTGACAGTGAAGCATGGCCAACGTGATCTATACACTCTTATCTGATCATAAGCGAAAGCTGAAGATATAATTCCTAAAAATTAAATTTCTACAGCGTTTTTTCCGTGATGCAATTTGATGTGACACACCCTTTATCATCCTGGCCTCCTTCAGCCGAAGGAACCGCCACATTCCTCAATGGTGTGATCCATCACAAATTATATACAAGTATTGGGGAGTAGCGCATTTTCTGTTATTTTTAGGCTCGGGATGCCAAAACATGCGCTAAAAATTAATTTTGGGTGTGGTAAATGTTCTGTGTTTCATTGAAAAAAAAGTGCAATTTTCGTCATCAGTAACGTCGATTTTCTGTATTTCACTTTGTACCTCTGATCAGGATTGCCATAGTAAAATCTGTGTTTTTAGGCCGAAAAAATCATTTTATCTATTTTTAGTTTTTTCTCAAAAAATCTGTATTAAAATCTGTATCAAATTTGAAAGTGGGTGAATTCAGCATTTTCAATGGTTTGAGCTCCAATATTTCCTGAATTGAGTTAAGCTCTTCTTTTCGCTTTGAGTTGTGCGAAAAATTACTATAAATGTCTTGACCGCAATGTGGTTTTCTAATTCGGACTACCGATTTTCTAGTCTGTGTCCTGGAAACGCCTTGTGGTCTACACAGATATATGGGAAAAAAGAAGTTCTAATTTCAACACTGTTTTGACATATTAGCTATAGAAGATATTATTATTGCATTGCAATATATTGTTAAGGAGTATCCAAAACGATGGGTACAAAAACATCATGAATCAAAAAACCATCATGTACGATCATAAAACACACAAAATTTAACAATTTTTTACATCGAAAACGTAATCCTGTTGAAATGTCTCGATCTTTCTTTTAATTTTTTTTAATATTTAAAAAACTTTGAAAGCAAATGAAATTTCACGTGGGTATGAGCAGACTTTTGTATTTTACATTCTCTGTGCTATAGTAAGAAAAAGCTAAGCAGTATTATTTATTTATTACTAGCTGACCCGGCGAACTTCGTCCCGCCCAAAACTGATTTTTTTATATGAATTATTTCGAACATTCACGTTTTCTCAATAAGCGAATATTTGTGGGTTAAATCGCAGAACTCTTCATTGATTGGTCTTCTAATTGGTCTTTTAAGATTTTTCTTTTACTAGAAATTTCCTTCTACCAAAAATCTTCATTACTTATAATATGAATTTGTTTTCAGACACAATTTTCGCTCAAGATTCTTGATTCACTTGCAAATAACATGTTTCTTCGTTACATTTTTTTGATACAGAGAAGTTTTCATTCATAATTTTTATTTTCAAAGCGCGTTGCTCTACCTGAGAATCCATTGCTATTTTCGTTTCACACCAACGGAACACGCAGCTTAAATTCGCAAACGCAAAATTCAATTGAACTAACAACGATGTCATTCAAGAACATATAATTAATTTCATTCGAACTTTCCCTCAAAGTTCAAAAAATATTCACGGGCAGAGACGAATACAACAACATAAAACCGGTTCAAATCGGACCATTCCATACTCGGGTTTTGCGCTTACCAACACATTTGGCGTTCCATTTTGATTTATATAGATAACGCTAACCAATAACGCAGACCTTTGCATAAGAATGTAGGACATCATGCTACATATCAATCTAGAAAACAGATGATTCTCATTTGAGCAGATTTGAAGGCTATATGAATAAAATGGGTGAGATGGGAAAATATTATTAACATCAAGCCGTAACTTTTATTCAAACGTTCTTTAAAAAATCTGTATATTCTGCATGAAGCTCCAAAAATCTGTAATCTGTATCTACAGATGCTTGGTCTCAAAAAGTCGAAAAAACTGTAACCCTGCATCTGATGCATCCCAGAAAGACGTAATGCTACGTAAGAGAAACAGAATTAGAGTTCTATATTGTAGGATTGCATTTTGGAAACAAGAATTCGATTTTCTCCATCTCTGTCTAGACTTGTTCTCATTGCCATTCGCTTGAGAATGCCACCAATCTTTTCACGGGTATCACAGTGCGCGAAGGCTAAACTGCATCACACAAAATAAAAACCTTTTGTTTTCTTGGATGAGAAAAAAGATGTTAGAAAAACAGTTTTTATGTAATTTTTATCTTCTGAGGAAATCGAATCTTAGTTTTTGAAATGGGTTTTTTTGGCGTAGAACTTTAATTGTACCTTTTTCCATATTTCTTATGAAAATTCAGGTAATTTCTCGACATAATACAATTTAAACGGTGAACGGAGGAAACAGCGGTTAATGTGTTTCCAGGCTCCAATTTCTGTTGACTTTCGAGCATTCCATTGACATGAAACTGGATCACCATAACCTGCCTCGAGTAATCGAATTACTTCTACTGTATATATTTCTTTTCAACACCAGATAGTGTAAAGCACATGTAAAAAAACATCGCGTTCCATTTTGCACAAAAAATATATATTGTTTACGCAAATAATTGTGTCTGCCGACTGATTATTATCGAGGACTATCAAAACCAGGAAAAAGTAATAAGGGCTTTAGTAATGACTTCTACAATTGTTTACATCATCATATAATTAAAATCTTAATGATTGACGATCATCAGTCATAGTTTTTGTTGCAATTATTCATTAAATTCACAACTGTCTTTCGTTGGTGAGAGACTGCTCAGTTAACTAAACAACTTTTCATTCATTTCTAGGAAGCATTTGTTAATTTCAACCGTTCGTGGACGGTGTCTATTGATGAGTGTTTCATCGATTGTGACTGTGGACGCCTTTCTATCTCATCGCGGAAATAAATTAAACTACGTTAAATTTTATGGTTAATTAAATTATGAACGTAACATTATGATTATTTAGGGATTGGTGTTAAAATTATTTAGGGATTCAGTAAATGAAGAAGAACCTTTGACATGTTCAGTTGAACGCATATTAATGTAGGAAATATGTTGAATTCTTATTTTTATAGCATTCACATACTTCTGACTTGATTGGTCATATTAATTTCCAAAGTTCATCAACTTCCTCAACGGTGGTGTGGTTGCAATCACACGCCTTTCGCGCGTCCATATTGTAAGGGCACAGTTTACTTTAATTAAGTAAACATGTTCCCAAACACGTGACAATCGCGCTGCGGCAATCCCAACTCTCCTGCTGCTGCGTCTGCTACAAAGCGAACGGGACCAGTCGCGAAATGGCGGATGTCATCGCCATTGATTCGACGATAGCGGCGAAGTGGCGACACTAATTTAAAATTCGTGCAGCAAGAGTGGAACCCTCGTGAGTAGTGAACGCGGGGCTGTAATTGTTTGTTTTGGATTATTGTCTGTGGTGCACTCTGTTAGCACTGTTCATTGATTGGGTTTTTATTTCAACTTAACTCAAGAGGACGGGTTGAGTTGACATCATAAGCGTGAAGAGCAGGTCCGTTGTTGCTTCGGCTCTGACATGTATTTATCACAAAGCCGATCTGTTGTCACTTGACTTCTAGGTCAACGAGGAACGAGTTGCCGGTCGCGCTCGGTAAATCGATCCAGATGATAGCATTAGTCATCACTTAGCGGTACAAGCTTCTTGATCCAACAAATCAAGTACAAATGCTACGCGCTTAGATGTCGGAAACGCTGGCACTCTGATTCCAGCAGAAACAAAACGTGTTTTCACTATAAACAAAAACCACTTTTGCATTAATTTCATAACAAGGCAGCCAGAAATGAAATGAAAGCTTGGAATCCTCCATAACACACATACAAACTCATTCCACCGGTAACAGGAAACACTTCAACACTTATCGGTGTTATTAGCTACATCTCTTCTTGGTCCTTCGGCGGCCTTCATTGCCCGAACCCGGCTTGTTCAGCTTGCTCGCACCGAATCAATTTCCACGGTTCTAAACGTGACACACTCTCATTTGCTAGGTCTCCGTCCAGTACTTGGGACGGCATAAAATGAGACTGTTCGATTTGGTGTCCCGAAATAGATTTCACCTGCAGCATGGATAGGGACGACATTACCTCGCGTTGAGACACCACCATGGCTGGAGGCTAGAGGAGAGAGAACACCGTGGGACGACGTGGTGAAGTGTTATGCGTTTATCGTATTCTGTCGTTCGTATAATAGCCAGAGGGATTGCTTTTATGGACGTGTCGAATATACACCTGCCCCAGGCTTGCCTGTAGAGGCTGAGGGAGTTCTCAGCGATGTGTCATATTTTCGTTGGGGTTGATGCTAAATGTTTTTTATTATGTTCTACCCAAGATAGGAAACGTAATTTCTATTTTCTTTTTTCATCCGATCCGTTCTAGCTCTATGTATAGATTTAGAAATCTTTCTCACATCGCTACATATCCACAAAAAAAGTGTTTTGTGTCAGTTCTTCTCTCAAAGAGCATCACGTCAATCGATTTTCCGAGTTCATGGAAAAAAAAATCCAGCAATTTCTGCACCTCCATTTGTTGCATGTAACTAGAATAGCCGCGTGAGGTCCCATGGTAGTCTGTAATGAACGCACTGACGATATATTCTGTCTTCTAACACGTGACAACGGAAGTTATCCCTAAGTAACCGGGATATATTTCATCATAAGAAATCGGCATAGTGGAATGTCGATATTATATTAATAACTATTAATAACGACGTTGCCGCGACACCCGGCCGAATTGAGGTGCCAACTCAAGCGGTGTTGCTACGACGCTATGGTATTGCTTTTGAAGATAATTCTCTTGGAAATACTTTCGTGGACTGGGCTTGTTTATAAATGTTACAAAATACTTGTCAAATGTTTGCCTAATTTAGCCAGAATCGTCTCAAGTTACTGGCTCGCGCGCAAGCAAAAAGGCCTTGAGTGCAAAACTTGTGCACCATTTCCGAAGTTTGCAAAACCCACAACTTAAAAAAAACACAAAAACTTCGAATTAAAAAAAAATTAAACAAATAAGATACTGAAAACTCAATACTCAACAAATTGCAAAAAAATAGAAAATTTAGAAAAATAGCGGTTTTAAAATTAAGAAAAATCAGATTCAATGAATTGTAACTCAATGCGCGTTCAAAATATTGGAAATTCATCAATATTTTTAAAATAGCAAAATGGGAATTCGAGAAATTGCAAAATCAAAAATGTGGTATTCCAAATAAAAACATTTTGAAATTGTCAAACTTGCAAAATAAAAAAAATAATCGAATTTACTAAAATATTGAAATGTTATGAAACACACAAATAATAAAAATCCAAAATTAAAAAAATTGCAAATTACAAAAACAGCAATGCTCAATTAAAAAAAAAAACGTTTAAAATGAAATAAGGAAACTTTCATTTACAGAATGTAACAACTTTATAACACAACAATTTGCAAATTCATAGTTGTAAAAATGCAAATTTCGAAAAAAAAATCCAAAATATAGATACTCCCAAATTCAAAAGATGTGAGTTCCAAACTCAAAAATAATGCGCGTTCAAAATTTAAAATTGCAAATTTCAAATTAATTCTAAATAAATTCTAAATTCATTAATAACAAATATTTGAAATTTAAAAAGGATGAGTTCAGAATTCATAGAGGATACTCAGATATAGTATTCTTAAAAAAAACAATAAATTCCTAACTAAAAGAGTTTCACCGTTTAAAAGTTCAAAGACCGACAAAATCATAATTTTCAAAAAATATCAAATTCTGGATTAAAAAAAGGAAATTACAAAAATCAAAATCCTCAATATAAAGAAAAATCAGAACTTAAAATAGCAAATTGAACACAATTCGAACAAATGCAAATTCGAAATTCAACAGAATCAAATTTTTGAAAAAAATGAAAAAATCTTCAATTCAGAATGCAAAAATATCTAATTCTGAATAAAAAAAAACCGATCTGTTGAACTTCGAATTTGCATTTTTTCGGATTGTGTTCAATTTGCCTTTTCAGTTCTGATTTTTATTTAAATTGGCGATTTGCATTTTGAAATTTCCTTTTTTTTAATTCAGAATTTGATATTTTTGTATTCTGAATTGATGGTTTTTTTTTCAAATTTTTCACTGGCTATTTTTTGAATTAATTAGATTTTTAAATTTAAAAGTTGCTTTTTTTTAATTTGTTTTATAAATTTTTACTAATTATTACTGTTGAAAATCTTCAACATAATTCAAATTTTGAAATTTTCAAATTCTGAATTAATAAAAAAATAACAAAAGCTCGTACAAAAATAAAAAAAGTAGACTTTCAATAAATTTTTCATTCTAATTAAAAGAATACAAATCCAAATTTTTTTAAAACTGCCAGTTTGAAATTGAAAAAAAATTGCAAAAATTTGATCCTTCAAAGTTGAGAAAGACAAATTCAAAATTTAATAAATGGCAAATTGGACACAATTTGATAAAATTGCAAATTGACAAAAGACAAGTTCATGATTTAAAAAAGCATTGCAAATTCTATAAAATTATCGGTTCCAGATTTTCCAAATCGCAAAAAAAAACCTTCAAAAAAGAGCAAACCCTCACTTCCAAAATAGAAAATTATAAATTCTAAACTAAAAAAATGCAACTTTATGGATTAACTATTTGCAAAAAAAAATTACAAATTGTGATTTTGAAAAGAAATTATAAATACAAATTGCAAACAGATATAATTTTGAAATTAAAAAAAATATAAATTAAGAAAAGAAGTTTAAGCTTATAAAATAGTAAATTCAGAATACTGAAAATTCCTATAAATTCTATATTCAAAAATTAAAAATTTTAAATTTAAATACAAATTCAAAATTAAAAAAAAAAAACAAAACATATTTTTAAAAATGCAAGCAAGATTCAAACAATTCAAATTCGAAATTCAAAAGGCTGTTAATTTTAAATGTGAAAAATGGCAAATTCAACATTTGCAAAATGTTTCTAATTGAATATGTACATTAGGGTACCAATGAATGTATGGAAAAAAACGATCTTAAAATTTCAAAAAGTTACCCCATGAGAAATGTTCACCATCTCGAAAAAACACTCTACGGAAAATATCAGTTCGATCGGACGTAATACGTGGCTTAATACGGCCAAAGTTTGAGTATTTTGAAAATCGAAAAATCACCCAAGGGGAAGTAAAGGAAATCGGTTTTTTTTTTTGAAAAAATTTGATGCCTAATGTCTTAAAATTGCATGAAACGTCAATGATTTTTCGGTTTTCAAAAAACTCAAATTTTAACGTCTGCAGTACTAGTAAATGGAGTCTGTTTGAGCTAATATTTTGAATTCTAAAAAAATTGCAGATTAAAAAAACAATAAAATTACCTGAAAGAACAGCAAAATTATTTCAAAACAATAGCAAATTCAAAGTCCAAAAAATAACTTATTTCCCAATTCAGAACTCAAAAATTGCAACAACAAAATTTTTTTTTGTATTCTTAATTTTGATTTTTTAAAGTTAAGAATTTGCTATTTTTCGTATTCTTAGTTCACTTTTTGACGTAGGACTACGTCTAACCGGAAGATATAGGGGGTGAAATGGAAATCTAGGCACTGAACAAGTAGGAAAAAATGCAAGATTTGGAACGCTTATAACTCGAGCATTTCTCAATAGATCGCAAAAGTTTTTGCATCAATTGATAGGAAATATATCTACGCATCTATCATAACGAATAACATTTCATTTTTCTTGAGATAAATAATTGAATAATTGTGAAATATCAAGCATTGTCAAAATGCACTATGTGCCCATTTTTGATTGGTCCATTTTGTGCTCCTCAAATCGTACCGACCAAAACGGGCAACCAGAGCAGCAGCGAAATAGAATGAAGCACGATTGGAAAGGAAAAAGAAAAAAATGAACGAAACATTGGTCGCAGTCTCACACATGCGTAATTCTCGAGCCAGCCAGTCAGCTTAAAAATCCCCGCTCCGCTGCCGTAAGGATCATTCTCATCCAAACCGTACACCACATCGGTTCGCATCACAACGCATCAACAAACCAACCCAAGCAGCCTTGTCTGGACATGGTAAAGGAGGAAAAGTGAAGGGAAAGGCAAAATCCCGCTCGAACCGTGTTGATCTGGAGTTCCCCGCAAGGGTAGCTAGGCCGAGCGCGTTAGTACCAGTGCACCAGTCCACCTAGCCGGCGTTATATAGTTTCGGCCGCCGAAGTGATTGATTTAGCTGGCAAAGCTGCTCGCGACGATAAGAAAACCCGCATTCGGAACAGAACACATTCGGTTCGGTGGACATCAAGACAACAGGCAGTTGCAGCGAGTGGCGAGTGGCAAACGCAATCGCAAAACGGCATCAGGTAGCAGAAGAAAAAAGTTTGTTCTTTATACAAACTGCTTTGGTGGCAAATCCAGAACAAGGTGGCATCGAGGGCGTTCGAATAGGTTTTTTTTCAAAACCACGAGTACAAAGTTTTCTAAATTGGAACCATTCCATAAAACAAGGCGCTTTTCAGGGCCATTAAACCTTCCAAAAAAGAGTTTAGGAAATACAGTTCAATGCTTTCTAAAACATTATCCAAAATAATAATAAAACACAAATTGATTTTTTCATAATTTGTTTGCCAGGATCTGATGAGTATGTGAATTTGGCAGTTGTTCTGAGCTTATTGATAGTTGGGAACTTTCCAGATTATTCAATTTTCACCAATTCTTAAATTGTTTCCAGATTGAAAGTACAGTAATTTACAATTAGTTCGACATTTAGCTAATTGGACGGACATGTAACTTATTTAGTTGGACATTTTTGTAAACATAGAGATCCAAATTATGACCTCACATTGAAAGTCGACACTGTACCACTGTCATCGCAAATGTTCAATTACAGGTTAAAATCGCCTCCAATGCGACACTGAGTGGCGCTTCGGCACGTCGCATTGAATGTAATTTACTGTACAACATGTCACAAAGCTGGATGGGAAGAAATTTTCCAACTGTGAAAGCTGTGGCGAGTGGCAACAAATCGCTAAACAGGAAGGTTTAGCCGAACAAAATGGGGATATCGAGTGATAACAAAACAATAAACTCTTTAGATTGAAGATAATTTTGTGATCCTGAAAAGGACCCTTTTTAGCCTGCATGTGAATCCAACGAGCGAACAAATCATAATGAATGTATTTTTTTGCCATCGCTCCCTTTTAACGCTCATTCGTTCGTCTCGTTGGACTCGCCTCTTTGGCTGAGTCTGCCGATTTGTCTCTATCCTGTGAGTGTGTACCGCTAGAGTATAAAACACGCGGACCCCAAAAAATATCTTATTTTCTTTCAAACCGTAAACCCGTGTGGTTGTACGGCATCGGCATCGGCATCGTGGACGTAACAAAGGCGGACAAGTTAAGGGAAAGGTAAAGTCTCTTATCAAGAACAGAGCAGCTTCGGTTCGGCGCTCATCAAGGCAACATTTAGTTTCAAGGAGTGGCAAAGTGTTTCTCCGGCACGTCGTATTAAATGTAATTTACTGAACAACATGTCACAAGCTGGATGGGAAGAAATTTTCCAACTGTGAAAGCTGTGGCGAGTGGCAAACGCAATAGCTAAACAGGAAGGTTTAACCGAACAAGATAGGAATATCGAGTGATAACAAAAACACAACACCAAAGGTTCTTTTCAGAACCATCAACATATTCATAAAGAGTAAACAGTAAACTAATCCATTTTTCAAGTAGATAGGTAGGAGAAGAAAATAAAACAATATATTTAAAATATATATTTAACAAAAGCTGTCCCCTTTGTATAGTTCTACGTCACTCCGGTTATGTCACCGACATTACCCACCCGTATTTTTTTTGAATATTTTCCATTTTCAAAAATTTTGCATTGGTTATTTTTCAATTTTAAATTGATTAGTTGTTGGATTAGTTATTTTTGAAATTTTGAATTGGCTATTGTTTTGAATTTGTTATGATATTTTTCAGATTTACACTCCGCAATTTTCGAATCAAGAGTTTGTCGTTTTTAATAAGGAATTTGCTATGAAATTTAATTAGAATTTGGACGTTTTTTTTTCTAATAAAAAATTTGCATTTTTTAAAAATCGAAAATGCATTTCGGATTTTTCATTTTTAGTTTTGTCTTCGTTTTGATTTTTTAAGGTATATATTTTTAAGTTAGAAGCTGATTTTTTTAAAAATTGAATTTGTCATTTTTTACACCTAAAAATTGCAACTTTTTGAATTTAGAATTTGCAATCCTTTGAATCCTGTACTTGTTTTTTTTAATTTAATTTTTAAGATTTGAACATTTCTTTGAATTTTAAGTTTATAATTTTGGATTTGCACCTTCTTATTGTGCTCAATGCTATTTTGGAATTTCATATTTGCAGTTTGTTGAATTTTGAATTTGCAGTGTTGGAATTTGAATTTGTTTTTTTTTTTTTTAATTTTAATTTAGAATTTAAAATTTAAAAAACGCCGATTTTTGAATTTTGATTTTTTTTAAATTCCGAAGTATGAGTTTCGATTGTAGAATTCATTTTTTAATTTATTGGTTACTTTTTTTTAATTTGCACTTTTTTCAATTTGAAAATTTATTGAATTTCAATTTTTTTAATTAAAAGTTTGCCGTTTTTAATAAGAAGTTTGCTATGAAATTTAACTAGAATTTTAATTTTGTAATACAACATTTTGTGTCAATTCGATTTTTTGGCATTTCGGAATTTTGAATTTGCTTCTTATTTTTTGATTTAGATTTGTGTATGAATTTTTTTTATGATTTATATTTTTAAGTTAGAAGCTGCATTTTGTTCACTTTGAATTTGTCATTTTTCACATTAAAAAATAGCAACTTTTTAAATTTAGAATTAGCAGTCGTTTGAATCCTGTGCTTGCTTTTCTTAATTTGAAACTTTATAATTTGATTTTTTATTAATTTGAATGTTTCAATCTCGAATTTGCATTTTCTCATTGTGTTCGATGCAATATTTGAATTTCAAATTCCCAGTTTATGCAATTTTCAATTTGCAGTTTTTTGAGTTTTGATATTTGAAATTTCTAAAATTTGGGATCTGCAGTTTTTTGAGTTTTGAATTTTCCTTTTTCTCAGATTTAAAAATATTTTAGTTTTGAATGTAGAATTTATTTTTCAATCCATCACTCACAATTTTTTGTTGTATTTGCATTTTTTTTTTAATTTCAAAATTTGTTGAATCTCCAACTTTTAATTTTTGAAATTGTTTTCAACTCGTTTTTAATTAAAAAATGACACTTTTTTCAATCTTGAATTTGTAGTTTCTTTTCGAATTTAGAATTTGCCATTTTTTGAGTTTAAAATTTACAATTTGTTAGTTTATGAATGTGCAATTTTTTAAATTTAGAATTTAAAATTTTCTATTTCGGAATTTAGAATTCTACTTTTTGAATTTTCAATTTTACATTTCTGAAATTTCAAATGATTATTTTTTTAAATTTGCAAAAAAATTGTAAATATTTTTTTTGGTTTTTAAATTTTTTAAATTTAGAAATATTTGTATTTGAAATATTACACTTTTGAATTCTGAAATTTGATATTGTTTAATGTTGAATTTTTAATTTTTCAAATTTCTGGTTTACTGTTTTGAATTTTTCTTTAACTTCCTATTTTCTACTTTCAGAATTCAAAATTTTAAGATTTTTTGTTTAAAAAATTTCATAAACTAATAGTTTATTTTTGCATTGACTTCCATCCTGTGTATTCTATACGATATAGTTGCAAAAAAAATCGATCCGAAGAAACTGATAACCAACCTATTGACCCATGTGCTCAGTCAGGACTCAAATCGACACACAGCCAAGGCCAGGAGCAGAGATGCAATGGGCAAAAGAGAATCACTAGCAAAATTGAAGGAACGAGGAAGTAAAGGCAAAAGGCAAAATGTCGCCCCTGGGCTGTAATATAATTATACAAGTAGGAAATGAGACATCCGCCGTTGCTGCTGTTCGTTCACTCATTCGTTTGGGTTTTTTGCTTCCTCCCTTGCCATTTCGAACCATCACTCATTCTCGCAGCCGAAGGTGTTCCAGGTGGTGCAGCCAGCAGGTAATCGCTTTATAATGAGCGCGGGATCTCATTACGTACTATTTTTCCGTACTCTCGTTATCGTTGTTTTCGGTAGAACTTGGAGTTGTCTAGTTTGTGTTGTGATGCGATCGTGATTGATGGACTCAGATCAATGCATTTGAAAAATTTAAGAATGTTTAGCGAATAAACGCTATGGTGTAGGGAAAATTTAATTTTCACACCTCCGGTGGGTATTTGCTATTGGTGGAAGAAGCTTCATCAAATTTCCGCGTCCGTTTCGAACCTTTCGTTTCTGTACTCGTAGAAGCCTTGATTTGCAATATAAATTGAAGCCTACACTCACCTGCACCTTGCGTGTTCGGTAGGATTGAAAATAATACAGCTCCGCTCTCGAAGGCTTCTTGACACCGTAATCAGTAGCTTTTTAACTACTTGGCTGAAGGAAAGAAGGAAGAAGGCGGGAGGGGATTCAAATCAAGCCCAAACCTTATGTCCGACGTTCTCAGGAGAAACTATTCCTTGTGATGTTGTGTGTTCCGTGTCTAAATGAAATAACTTTCCTTTTGCGTGTGTGTCTATGCATGTTAGAATCCTGCCATCCAATTTCAGTACTGAAGAGAGCTGACTTTTGAAAGGGTGTGGTGGAGAGGATGGTGCCGGGGGAAAAGTTCCGCTGGAAAACTTTGCGTGTGCTTCTCAAATGGCAATCACAGGTCGAAATTTTAAACTGAGTCAAGCAGCTCGTTACGTGACTCAAACTGATGGAAATTTTATGAGGAGGCGTTGGACGATAGAAAATTGTGTAGCATAAGCGTGTTATCCATCTGAGAAAATAATAATTACTTTTTGGACAGTTGAACTTTTGAGCGGGCGATGCCCTCATAAAAAAACACAAGCCATCACATCGTGGCATGTTTGGGTCTGCAGCGGGGGAATGGTATCATGCCTAAAACAATTGTGGAAGGGATGAAGGAAAATATCGTTGAGATTGCATTATGCCTATTGAAGTTGCACAAACAATGAGTTTGTTTGAAGTCGAATCGGCAGACGGTCAAGCATGTTTTATGACAATAAAATTGTGTTACGATTGTTTACTGCGAACCGGATCAACAGTAATTTTTTTCTTGTCATGGAGGTGCTCTATGGGTGGCTTCTACAGTATGAAAATATTTTTGAATTAACTTAGCATTTTTGTTCATAATGTGATAATTGACGGTCTTCGTGTCAGCTGATCTCGGAATTCATGAAAACTTTGAGGATGTGGAGATGTTAGCTAATTAAGTATCTTTACCCACTCAATTTTTCCAAATCAATTTGTCATCTGGAAAGTTTTGGAACATTTTAACATGTGCTTTTTTATAAATCAGTATAGCTCAAAGATAGCAACTCATACAAAACTATATCCTGTGAGTGATTTTAGGGAAATTGTCTGATATCGCATGATAAAACTAAAATTCTTTTCTAAAAATGTCATTTCAATTTCAAGAAATATATTTGGCTACAAATCGTCCGTATTGGCACATGTAAGGAAAAAAGTTTCTCTTAAAAAATGTTCACTTACGAAACGATATATTTTTTATAATGAAAAACGACAAATCCTATAAAAATGTGTCTTATGAGTGACTATTCGGAAATTTCAAATTTGATTTTTCATAATTTTCTATGAACTGAATTTTATAAATAGTCCCCCAAACGTCGCAAATGGGACACATTTTTGTTGGAGTTGCTGTAGTTTCGAGGCATTATTGGTTTATAAATTACATAAAAGTAAAAAGCTGATGATTCCTTTCCCTCCATTATGTCCATTTTGCATTTTGCATGTATGGACGATTTGTAGCTAAGTATATTGTATTTTCCTTGTGAAGCTTAAAAAAAAGCCTTAGCTTCAATCTTTGGAAAATTTCAATTTTTTAATTCATGAAACACAAATTCAAAATTATAAAAAGTGAAATTAAAATTTCAAGAACAGCCAATTCAAAATACGGGAATGTCAAATTTAGAAAAAAGTAAATTTGATGAAATGAAAAAATTGCGAGTTCAAGATCCCAAAGAAAAACGCAGCTTCTAAATTCCAAAATACTATTTCTATATACAGCCATTCCATGGCAAACCGATATAGTGGTTCTCAGATTTTCGTGAAAATTGGTAGTTTTGTTCTTTATCGCAAAACATTGGACCCGTATTTTTTTAATTTTTTATTTTCTATAATCAATAATGACAAATGGGAAAAAAAATATTTTTTCGACCATCGGTTAACTTTGAAAAATCATAACTCAAAAACGAAAGAAAAACCCCTCCCTGGTTTCGAGATATGTTATATGAAAAATCCTCACCTTTCCATAAAAAATATAGCGCCCTTGGTCCTGAGACCATGAAATCCTTTAAAAAAAATACAATTATTAATAACGAAACCAAAATTACTCTGGTATTTTTTCAAAAAAGATCAGCTAATTGGCTTTAATTTGATATGTCGATAATTTATATCGGCTTTAAAAGTTATGAATTTTCGAAAAAAGTAATTTTTTGAAAAAAGTGAAACAATTTGATTTTTCGGACCACCCTAAAATGGAAATGGTCACCCTAACAAAAAAATAAAAAAATACGGGTCTAATGGTTTGCGACACAGAACAAAATTTCCACTTCCCACGAAAATCTGAGAACCACTATATCGGTTTGACATGGAATGGCTGTATACATATATAGCAATTTCAAAATTCAAAAAGTAGCAAATCCGAAATTGAAAATAAAAAAAATACGACACTAAACACAAAGATATCAATTTCAATTTCGTTTCAAAAACAGCTATTTTAAGATTCATAAAATAGCTACTTCGAAAAAGGGCAAATTCAAAAATATAATAAAAATTTCGAAAAAGTAACATATTCGAATTCAAATAAATTGGAAATTCAAAATAAAAAAAAATGAATATTTAAAATTCAAATAATTGCTAATTACAAATTCAAGAAGAAGCAAATTCAACATTCAAAATGTTAACAAAATTGCAAATTCTAAATAAAAATGGCAAAGTTGAAAAATAAATGATCCAAAATTCAGAAAATTGGCAAATTCTAAATTCTAAAAATACATATTCAATGAAAAATTAAACACTCAGATAGCAACTTAAAATCCTAGAAATAGAAATAGCCAATTTAAAATTCCAAAGCGAATTCAAAATTGAAGAAATACCCAAACTCAAAAAGTAAGATTCGAATTCGAAATTTAAAATACGAAAGATGATACAGGGGCGGGCTCGATTATATACAGTCTCCGATTTCATATCACTGTATTTAATCGAGTAGAAAAAAAAAAGTTTTATTTGTAACTATTTTTCATATACGATTATCGCGTAAAGTGTATCACAATAGTATCGTGATTTTTGTGTTTTTTTAAAAAATACTTATTTATTCATGAATATCTAATCCCCATGAGATATCATATACTTGTGCCATCGTTTTTTTCAATCTTCGAAGCACTTCAAAAAATCATTTTTTATCTTATTCAGCTCCTCCTTCGATGCCGTCTTCATCTCATCAATCGTAGCGTAGCGTTATCCTTTCATGGGCCTCTTCAGTTTCGGGAACAAGAAAAAGACACAGGAGGCCAGATCTGGGGAATACTTGGGCGCTGGCTTTGTTCTTCCACAAATCCGGGCGTTTCTGGCGGATTGCTTCTTGCAAATTGCGCATAACTTGCAGGACATATTTCTTATTGACCGTTCTACCCTGTGGCAAGAACTCATGATGCACCACGCCCCTGCAATTGAAGAAAACTGTAAGCAAAACTTTCACATTCGACCGAACTTGGCGCGCTTTTTTCGGTCTTGGTTCGTGCGGCAGCTTCCATTGAGACGATTGAGCTTTGGTTTTCACGTCATAACCATAAACCCTAAATCTCTTTTTTGTGAATATTTTGTACCACCGATAAAAGTTGCCTCCAAGGTACCTTCTCTGTATGCCACACTCAACATTCGGAATTCATTCGCGCACTTAATTTAGTTTTTCACACAAAAATTAAAACAGGTTCTTTGATCCATTTTTTTTTTGAATAGGTAAAAATCGAAGTAGAGCCAAAACAAGTGCAAGCAAAACAGCTGTCAACAATTAACTGAACATTCAAAATGGCCGAAATTATCGGCATAAGTGAGACATAAGTACCAACATAACGCCATTAAATAATCGAAATTCGAATACACGTAATCCGCGAAAATTCAGAATTCTCGATACTCCTCGAACACACCTCGTATTTCATATATTTTTCAATTTTTTAATATAAAAAAATAATTTTTGATCCTTCCCCTCAAAGCTATAACATACCTTTCTCATATAAAAAATCCGAATTCTTTCAGGAGGTGATAGAGGATTATATTTGATGAAAAAAAAATCCTTTTACACATATGTTCGAATTCCAACAATGTCAGAGTTATTGACTGGCTCTAATTAAAAAAATCGCTACGTAGAATAATTCTGTCCATTGAAAGATGAGGAGAATTCTATACAGGATACAGTTATGAAACACCCAAATCAGTGGACTTAAGTAACATTTTGGAAGTAAACACTTAAAAATTATTGGTTTTTAATGCTTTATTCTAAATTTTATCAAAAAAATACATAATAAACATGGAGGTTTCTATCATAATAGCCAATTAACTCTTACTTTAACGTTAACATATTTCATTTTCGCTTGAAATAACTCAATAATAAAAAAATGAACTGTATATAATCGAGTCCAACCTGTAATTCGACATTTAGAAAAAAATCAATTCAAATTCAAAAATAAAATGATGACTTGATGACTCATCCCCAGCTCTTGGCCGATGCTACGGCTGCTACTATGCCGGTCTTTCTCGGCTAGTTCAGCGATTTTGTCGCAATTTTCGACGACAGGCCTTCCGGAGCGAGGCGCATCTTCGACGACCTCTACTCCAGAACGAAAACGTTGAAACCATCGTTGTGCGGTGGAAATGGAAACTGTATCGGGTCCATAAACTGCACAAATTTTATTGGCAGCTTGAGATGCATTTTTGCCTTTGTCATAGTAGTACTGTAAAATATGTCGGATTTTCTCTTTATTTTGCTCCATATTTGCGTCACTATAACTCACGAATGACTTAACCAAACAAAACACTGTCAAGGACTATATTATAGCGCGCAAAAATATCTTTCCAACAAGCTATAGTATGACTCGATACAATGAATACAACTAGAACTACGCGCTTACAACGACACCTCGCGGAAATACCGCAGGACTTTTTTGACAGCCTAATATATATAGCGCCCTCTAGTCCAAAACCATGAAAACATAGAAAATCAGATACAATCAATAATTACGAAAACAAAATTTTCCTATAAAATACCAACTATTTGTCTTCAATTTGTAATATCGATCATTCGAATCGGTCCAGTAGTTCAAAAGTTATGAATTTGAAAAAAGGTGAAAAATGGATTTTTCGTACCACCCTAAAATGAAAATGAGCACCCTAATGAAAAAATAAAAAAATACGAGTCTAATATTTTGCGATAAAGAACAAATATACTACTTTTCACGAAAATCTGAGAGTAACTATACCGTTTTGGCATGGAATGGCTGTATAAAAGAAAGATTTTGTCCGTACGTATAACTCATCATCCCAATAGAACAGATGATCAGATTTAAGCTGTCTTTATTCAGTTGTGTTCGTCTCCACTCAAATTAAAATAATAGAATAAATTGTTGAATATCGAAGAAAGCTAGGAAAATTCGAAAAAAAATCGAATACGCTTCTCCTGCAGTTCTGCTGTGAATGGTTTGTCCAATTGGGGTTCATTTGTTCGACTGGAATTGACGTTGACGACATTGAACTTCGTGTTTCGTTATTGTAAAAGTACAGGAAAATATGTTCTTGTGCGGTCTTTTTTATGCGATTTTCTGTTTTTGTGCGGTTGTTTTTGTGCGATATATGAAAAGGAGCACATTTGCCGAAGTTATCGTCCATTTAGTTTTTTTCGATGGTTTACCTGCATTTTAATGCGAAAAAACCATGTCTCGAAACACAAATTTTGGGCGGATCCAAATTCGCCGGGCCCGCTAGTAAAAATCTAAAACATAACGTAACAATGGAGGCGTGAGTGGTTTTGCGTACATAAGACATAGTATCTCTAGAAAATATATCTCGAAAACAAAGAAAAATATTTTCCTGGATTTTTGATATTTATTCAGCATATTTAAAAAAATTGTTTAAATATTCCAGAGTTTGCTTAAAATATACCTAATGTTTTCTACAGCAAAACAAACGAAATTGATTCGCATGTCTTTCCTGATCTATCTCACAAACTTCACCCGTTTAAACACATCAGGACCGAATAATCCAATCGTTACATCAGAATGAAACTATCCCCCTTGAGAGACCTGCTAAGCGGGCCCGATAAGATCGCATTCCGTGCGAAGAGGCTATTCCCGGCTCTTTACCGATTAATTCAAAAAGGGTCGCCATATTGAACAAAAATGCCACTCTCTTTAACCTACAAACCCAGATCTGGATCGCTGTGTAGAAAACCAGCACCTTGCGTCCTTGCGTCTCGAAGCAGCTTATCTCGGTGTCCACTCCTGCGACGACGAGTGGAAGAATGGCACTTCCCATATTCCCACAAAATTGTCCGTTGTGGCGGTAGAGTGGAAATGAGAACACTGTAAGGAATTGTTCCATTTCTTGTCGTGGATGACCTCCCGCTCTCACCAGAAGAAAGTGAAATCCTGCTAAAAGAGACTCGGGATACCACGTCGTGACCTTTACGCGGAGCAAGCTGCGGCGTTACTGTTGTGGGCCTATATTCTGATTGTTGTGGTGGATACGGACAGCGCATTAAACAATCACGAGGTGTTAGTTTTTTTTTGGTTTGCCTATGGAAATTGTAGGAAGATGGTTGTGTTGTATCGTTAATGTAGATCTCAACATGGAGATGGTGCTATACATCATTTAGTCACCTGCTGTGGGTGTGTGCTGTGTTCCGGAGTCGCTCATCGTCTCTTACATAAGAATTCCATTAGTTCGAGGAGCATAGATTTATCGGGACCAAAGTATGCAAGGATTGGCTTCGGCTGGAACACGCATGGCGCCGATGGTCAATACGATGCAAACTCGGCACAGATCAGAAACAAATCAATCGTAGCTTTCCGAAGACCCTCCCACCAGGTACATTTATTTGCCCCCGCAAAACATCCAGCGTATCATCCACATCCACTGGCCCACGCCGAAATGTCTAACTCCATCCTGCTGTACTTCCGAGGAAAATCCGGTGGTATAAAAAAAAGGCCTGAGTAGAATTAACAGAGAGGAGCATCAACACTGCGTGGGTTATACGTAATATTGTGTACCTGCGATTGTGTTTGGGAAAGAAAGGAAAAAACATCGGTCGGTGTCTTGAGAAACCGCTGAAATACACAGAGAACACAAATGTTAAAAATAGAATTTGTTCCGAACGAATCCGGCGTTGTTTTGTGCTCATCGTGGCGTTCTGTTTGGCCAGCGTCAACTTGTATCGCTCAGGTTCTAAGCCGAACCGGTTATTACTGCTCCGAGCGAGCGCGTGAGCGATTGCAATATTCTGTCAACTATATTTACAATCTCGCATTATCACATTTCTGACTGAAATAGCTGCTGTTGCTGTCTCCATTCCGGAAGGATGGAATACGCAATTAACAAATATTTTCTTTTGCTCTGCTTTTTTTTTAAACCTCTGACCTATATTTTGTGTTTTTTTTTCTGGTGTAGACATATTTATTTATGGTTCCCGGTAGATTAGGTATTGTCCAAAATATTTACCCGCGTTTAGCAAATTCATATTGGGGAGGCAAGCGAAAGATAAAGGTAAATTCGGTGATGAATTATCCATTGCTCATCGTTTAATTTGCATCTCAAGATAACAACCCAGATGTATTGTACCGATGAAGTAACGCGAAAACGTTTTACTTCATGTTTTATTGTGCGTTGTGAAATTCTTCAGATTGATTTTTGGAATTTCAACCCAACCCAAGATTGATCGTTAAATTTCATTTTAATTTCATGAAAACATGCTTTTGAGTATTTTGTCTCAAAACGACTAATTCATTGAACCGTTCCTGTTATATGCAACTAAAAAAAATATATATAAAAATGGATTTCTGTCTGTCTGTCTGTCAGTCTGTCTGATTCTTAAGGACTCGGAAACTACTAAACCGATCAGCATGAAATTTGGTATGTAGGGGTTTTTGGGGCCGGGGAAGGTTTTCGTGATAGTTTGAAACCCCTCCCCCCTCTTTTTTAGGGGGGGGGGGTGGTCTGCCATACAAATTAAACACAAATTTCTACATTACTCGGGAATTATTCAAGCAAATGAAACCAAATTGGGCACATTGAGGTTTTAGGGTGCAATAAATGATTCTATGGTGGTTAGGTACTCCTCCCCCTCTCTTAGGTGGGAGGGGGGGGGGGGTTGGAGGTGGTGATAAGACTCTCTACCCCCCTCTCTAAGGGGGGCTGCCATACAAATGAAACACAAATTTCTGCGCAGCTCGAGAATTAATCAAACAAATCGAGCCAAATTTGGCAGGTGGAGGTTTTAGGAGGCAATAAATGTTTCTATGGTGGTTTCACACTCCTCCCCCTCTCAAAAAAAAGGGGAGGTGGGTTTGAATAACTCAAGAACTAATCAAGCAAATGGAATCAAACTTGACATAGAGAGGTTTTAGGGATCGATAAACGTTTCTATGGTGGTTCGACACTCCTCCTCTCTCTCTCTCTAAGGAGAGGCTATGATACAAATGAAACACAAGCCAAATTTGGGATGTGAGGGTTTTTGGTTACGAAAAATGTTTCTATGATGGTATGACACTCATTCCTCTTCTGGAATACAGAGGGGTCCCGTGAAAATAATACACATATTTCATCCAAACATATACCTACCAAACATGACAATTGAAATTTTTCGGAAAACTCTGAAGAAAAAGGGGAAAATGGGGAAATCCGGAGGATTCAATTCGCATATGTTCTACAATTACATAGTGACAAGCGTTGTTAGTCCATTTGATGTTTGCGCAAACGAAATTGATCTTGGTTAGAAAGTCGAAATGGATTTCAGTGCGATTGGGCCCATGAACGTGCGCTTAGTAAGAAAACGTGAATGTGATTACGAAAAATAAATTTTGGGCGAGACGAAGTTTGCCGGGTAAGCTAGCATTCAAATAAAAAAAGTTCAACTTTTGCTTAATATATCATGCGTCTCCATGGGAGTGTTAAAATCCACATTTGTCCATCGGTTGTATTTTGCCTTGCACGAAATTTTATTTATAGAGCAATTTTACACAATATTAACCAGCCGCTGCTCCAACCCTTTCCTATTGTGAAAACTTTGTACATGAGGTGGCAATTAAGGTCGCATTCAAAATCATTAGATCGATAGTTTTCAAAAAATCATAACGCGAAATCCACCTGTCTAACTGAAATCTGATGTTCGGCTAAATTGTTGGGAAATCAATTAACTTTCTAGGGAAAAGAGAAATACCACGTTGGAAAATAGCTGAATCGTTGAATTTAATAACAAAACTTTTTATACATCAAAACACTCTTCTCAGATAGTTTAAATATACTTTTTTTAAATACTTTTTTAATTTAATAAAGTGTGGCGGATAGTGATACCGTGTCAGATTTATGAAAATATAGATATCAATTTTGAAATAAAATAACAAATTTTAATACGTTTCAAAATTCTAAATTATTTGTTCGAATAAATTTTCAACTTAAAAGAGAACAATATTTACTATTAAAAAAAGTAATATAACTATTCAATCTACATACAATTTTACTCGAAAAAATATTTAAAGTGACCCTAAGATCATTCTCGAGATATAAACCACGTTATATAATGAAAATAATGATTGTTAAATTTCTATACAATGTCGAAACTTTTGTCGTAATATCCAGCAACAGCATGCATTTTATATTATTTTACGAAAACGATTTCATTAGACAAAATTTTATTATATGCAATCTAGAGAACAACTAGTCTTAGAATAATACGTCTTATACAATGCGAAAAATCTCCAGATGAATCCGAATCGGAACTTTCCTCTGTCTCTGATATATCGGTATTTTTGAAAGCAATGTTCAATAGCTTCCGTGCCTTTTTAAGCGCTGGGTTACTGACCGCTGTAGGCATGAAATCGAATGGTCAGAGGTACTTGGCTGTCGTTGCGGCGTTTAGCCTAATGCAAACGAGACCTAAAGCGCACCTGCTGTTCGAATCGTTTCGTTTGTGGAGAGGTGAGAATTGACGTCTACTTGGAGCGCGTCGTTCTCAAGAGGGGGAATGTGCAAAAATTAATTATTCGCTTCTGCTTCTGGCTCGTTGAGCGGGAGGCAAAAGTGATTAAAAAAAATGACACTCTGATCGGTCTATCTGGTAGTGCCGAATCAGTATTTTCGTAAATTATCACTAACTAAATATAGTAAGAACGAATAATTCACTTACGTGGGGTCCTTGGTTCCAGTGTGGTAAGTTGTCGTGCCGGGGGGTCCTCAAATCCAACAACGGATTTAATCCTTCAGTTGCGGATGCTGCTGCGGGTACCACTTAGTGATGATTTCTTATTTCTTCACTGTTCCACTGTTTTTAACACTGTCACTACCGAACTGTGACCGACTGCTACAGCGCCAATTATGGGTTGAAACCCTGAACTTTATTTCCTTCTTCACTTAACAGCTAATGAAACAAGACTGACGCTCGACCGATAGGCGATCGGTGTTTTCATAATCATCATTCTCTTTCTCATCCTTGTTTATCCTTACTAATTCTACTTATGTAACGTTATCGCTTGGCGTTGGTCTATCTAGAAAAGTAAACAAATCCCATCTGCTTTGTGCCGTTCCTCTCGTGATGGTACAGTACCGGCTTTGATGATGGCTGGTTATCGATGACGGTTGATTGTTACTTGTTGCCTAAGTTTGTGATCTCGTGGCTTGGACCGTCGCATAATTATATACTGAAAAAGACGCGCAATGACAGTAGCTTTCCAACGAATATATATTTAAGAAATTGCAAATAATTTTTTTTGTAAATAAAAAAAGAGTACTAATTTTTTTTCTCATTGTATATTTTTTTAACAATTTAACATCAATGCTCTAGAACTTTTTCTAAGACACTATTTTGATACGACTCATAGTTTTTGAGATATAAATTATCAAAGATTTCTCTTACTAAAATGGATACACCCTTTTCAAAAACCTCATATTTCCGCATAAGGGATAATCATTTAAAAAATATATATATTTATTGGCTCGTTTGTTAGCTCCCATCAATTCGACAATTTCGGCCATTCTTTCTTTCGGATAATCGAACTGTTGCAAGAAATATTGCACATATTCTTGTAATCCTTTGTCACAAGCTATCTGCAGGGCATCATCACCTGCATGCGTCTTGGCGAATGGGTCAGCTCCACGGTTCAGTAACAGTTCAACCGTATTAAATTCTTTACGTTCTACTGCGTAATGAAGAGCAGTTTTACCAGAATTGTCTCGTTCGTTGATTTCAATTCCCTTCCAGATCAAATAGCTGCACAGTTTCTCCGATCCGATCGAAGCCATAAGACATGTTTTACCGCTGTGGTTGGGCTTGCGAACGTCCGCACCTCTCTCCACCAGATGTCGAACAAATTCCAGATTCAGTGTACCACAGGCGATCAGCACCGGCGTTGATCCACATTTGGAAGGAGCATTCAATTTTGCCCCTAGCTTGAAGAGACATTCAACGATTTCGATCTTCGAGTATTTGCTGGCCCATCCCAGAGGGGTGAAGGTATCTACAGAATTACTATCTGACACGACGCCTTCGTACCACTCGCCGCTGCACAGTTCCATGTCTGCATGGCAAACCCCTATAAGATACTTGGCGATTTCAACGTTTCCACGCATACACGCGATGGCCAGTGGTGTTAAGCCAGTGTCCGTTTGATCCACCATTTCCTTGCGGATGCCCCGGGATAAGCGATCGATTCGGTCCCGTAGATCCCTGGAAAGGTGACCATTGTTCACCCTCGCCTCCCACAGCATAGACTTCGCTACCTCTTCCTCAGTGTTTGTTCTGACCGATAGTCCCATATTAGTATTTGTTGATGAATTGGTTGATAACTGCTTGTGTTTCGCTTTCGACAAATGCTCTTCCAACACTTTGAAATGATGAGTACGATATTGGATTGATACTTTGGTATGACTGGTTAGTTCTCAAGAGATTGTATCAATATATATCCACTATAGGGTAAAAAAAACCTTTCAAAATATGTACCCTGGCTCTACGAATGTGTACCCATGCTCGCCCAGGTAGAGAACATACTGTACCTCAAAGTTTCGTTGGATATAGGCAGTACTTTGGCAGACCACAATATTTTTGCGGTAGATATTAAGGTGTTAACGGATGAATAAACTTACCGCTATGTACTAGCTATAATTTCCTTCTGTTTGTAAAGGCCGCTGGAGTTCTCATGGTGTGGGGCTATTTCCCGTGGGCTGGGGTGGGAAACTTAGCGCAGGTCAACGGTATTATGACTGCAGATGGTTACATCGACATTTAGTGCGAGAACCTGGAGGAATTCATGCTGAAAATAGGGCTGGAGGATAACACCATCTTCCAGTAAACTGACCCTAAAGGCGCGTCCGCATTATGCCGAACGATGCCGATCGCCTGTACCAGGCAGGGTTGCCAATAGTATTTTTCAAAAAACTGGAAGATTATTCTTAAAGAAAACTGGACCTTGTAAAACCGTCGGTTTTGATTTATCTGATACACCTTTTGTACCCATTCCAATGCTTCGAAACTTCGTGTAGTATTCATATGTAGATCATAAAATGGCGAAATGAACCATTAATTAATCATATCATTCGAACAGAGAATGACGTTTCCCACTGAACATTACTGTGAAACAATATTTGAGGATCCTTTTTTCTAGAATCTCTAGAAAATACGGTTTTATTTTGGAAAATCTTGAAAAATCTCGTGTTTATTATTTCATGTTAAAAAAATCTCTGATAGATCGTTGTAAAACTGCTCGAAAATGTGATCAATCTGTTCTTCTAACTCGAAATTTGTCATTTCTGTAATGTTTCTTTGGACCATCTACGTTGCTATCTTTTCCGCACTAACGAAGAGTGTAGAATAAAAGAACCTAACCGTACTTCCGATTTGACGTTTTGACATGTGGCAACGAACAGACATTAAACACGAAAAACTGTCATCTCCGTGCACTCATTTATGCAGAGATCTATGCATTAGATTTCTGGAATAATTTTTGATTGGATTCCACAATATTTTTTCACTACTGAATTGAGCACAATCAATACGAAAACAACACTGCTCAAGTTTACTTTGGTATTTAAATTATCAATTTGTTTTATGGAAAACATATTTCTCTGCAATTTTTTATCATGTCCTTTGGTATTTTACTTCTTATATCAGACTTGTTCAAACCAAGTTTTGGTATCAATATCAAAATGATGTATCGTTAAGTATTTTTTTCCTTGAAAATACTTGTTGCTTGGGTTTTATGCTCACACAGACAAATTACATCGGAGTTGGGTGGGTCGTCTAATTCTGTGATTGCAACAAAGGGTTGCCCTCAAGGAGGTGTTCTATCACCCCTCCTTTAGTTACAATAGTTGACGACCTTCTGCTAAGTTTAGAGGCAAAACGATTCGAAGTCGTCGGCTTCGCCGATGATCTAATCATAATGGTACGTGGCAAATTCAACGACGTGATATCGAGCAGAATGCAGATGGCCTTAAACCTTGCACAATCTTGGTGTATCGCAAAAGGTCTTAGCATAAATCCCTCAAAAACAACAATTATTCCTTTCGCCAAATAGGAAAAAAAACATCATCTGAAGTCTTTAAATCTAGGGGGAGAGGAAATAAAATGCACCGCTTCAGTAAAATATCTAGGCGATATCCTGATTCAATAATAAGAAAGACCAATACAGCCCCAGGGGTATGTTCTAAAATGATAAGAAGAACGTGGGGCAGTGGTGTTCCAGAAATTATCTGGCTCGAGATACAAGTAGTAGCACCCAATAAACGATCTAACGTCCGTTAGCGTCTTGAGCTTGAGCTTGAACTTGGGTAGACTGTACAATTCGTAGTTGCTCTCCGTGATTGACCTGAACCTACCAAATTGCACAAAAAACACATAGAATGACGCTTGGGACTGGCAAATCGTTCTCGTTGTGCAATTTTCGGTGATTCGAGCTTTAAATGGTCAATAACGATGTTGGCCACGTCCTTACAGTCACCAGGGGTAGGGGAGGAACGTTGGTATGATATACGCCGCCCGAAGGCCAGAAGGGTCGCCTCTATAGCGTGGTTCCCTAGCGTTTATCATGGAAGGGATAGTTGTTAGTGGGAATGGTTAAGAAAAATCAGGATTCACTGCGGTAAGTGAAGAGTTTCATGCAGATTCTATTTTCATACTACTTATCTCCAGAGGCGACGCGTGACCAACAGAATTAAGTTTTTACAACGTTTGGTATGAATAAAATTAACAACTAAGTATTTACTTTTCGAAAATGATAGCAAGTTAACAATTCGCATTGATGGCATTGAGCTTCGTTTACTAGTTTAGGGAAGCGTAAAAAATTGAGTGATTTTCAGGCGGAATGAACGCGTTTTTAAAATTTAAATTATGAATGAAAAATAACCTTTCCGTATCAAATTAGCATTCTGTTTAAATGAAAAACACTTTTGTTTGCAGGTGGTGAAAAAATCTTGTACGAAAATTGTTTCTGAAGACAACTTTATATTATAATGAAAAGTTTCAGTAATAATGTTGGGAATGTATAGACAAAGGGTTAAATAAAAGTTGTAAAAAAGTGTTTTTAAGTGATTAAATAACATGATGTGAAAATTTTCATTCAAATTTTAACATTTGAAAACTGGCTTCGTATCTTCTATTCTGATGAGTATTACACTAACGAGATAGGGACCCAAACTACGGTCCCTAATTGAAAGTCGCCACCAGACGTCGACACTATTCCTTTGTCATCGCGAATACACGCTTTGTCCAAAAAAAACGTTTTGAAACGAAACCTAAACAATCAGTTGACAGATGTTCGACAAAGTAAAAACTATGTTCGAATTCGAACATGCGTTAAAATGAAATTAGTAAAGTAAACTTTTATTTATTCAAGTAAATTCTAGGAAAGTTTACTTTACTTGGAAACGGGCAGAATAAGTAAATACTTTTTTTATTCATACGACCTCTTGTTTATATTGATATTGCAGCGATATTAAGAAAGATAGAAGTTGGGTATCAAAGAACAAATTGTAGAGCGATTAGAGAGCTTTAATTTTATTAATAGAAACAATCAAGAAACAATCAAGTTTAATGAGATGTTCGACTACTATATCCTTTACTAAATTTTCTTATCTTTCAAACGGAAGCATCAGAATCGTCTTCCGTAGCGTACTTTTTAATGTAGAGCCAGTTTTCGGCAACAGAGTCCGCTACAGAGAAAAAGTTCTATAACTCTGTCATTGATAAAATTCGAACATATGCATAGAAGGATTTTCTTCATCAAATATGATCGTCTATCACCTCCTGAGAGATTCTGGATAAATTTATTTTTTTCATGTGAGAATGGTGTTTTCTGACTATAAGGGGATGAATCAAAAATTAAATTCTTCTTTTATATTCAAAAAACAAAAAATATGCATAGAAAACGATTGAAATTTCTTTTTCTGACTCGATTATATACAGTGAAAATAAATCCGAAACTGTATATAATCGAGTCGGCGCTGTATTTCAATACAGTTTTCCCCTGAAACTGAAGTCCAAGATGGTAAAGCAAACTCTACGGAACATCAATTTTATATGATTTTCAAAACTTGGAATTTTTGTAACAATCGATTCGAGGCTCAAATTATGAATCCTGATGTGATTTAAAACAAAAAATGTCATTATCAATCTCCTCCTAAATGTAGCCATTCTGGAATTATTTAAAAAAATATTTCTAATTTATTGTCTTTTTTATAGTAAATAGTTCTTCTTAAAGAGTTTGTCGAGTTGTAGAGTCGGGACTTTATTCGCACCTTCTCTCGACTCATGTCCAATCACTGTTCGTTAGATGCGCTACTCTTTCGTATTAATCTTGCCGACAACAATCTTTGTGTTTGTGGCCAAGGTTACCACGACATCGAGCACGTTGTTTGGTCGTGCGAGCTGTATCTTGTCGCCAGATCGAATTTAGTAGTCACCCTTCGGGCCCGAGGAAGGCAGCCCATGGTGCCGGTGAGAGACGTGTTGGCTCGGTTAGACCTTGATTACATGTCCCAAATATATGTATTCCTTAGAACTATCGATCTTCGTGTGTGATTGTCCTTATACCCTTAGTTTTTCCTTTTCCTTTTCCTTTGTGAGAGATCGGATCCCTTCTTAAGAATAAGATGAAATGTAAATACATATTAGATATAAGATAGGTTTAAGAATTGTGATGAATTGTGTGATGAGTGCGATTGAGAGTGTGAGTGTGATCATTGTCAACATATCCTCATATCCCCTCCTTTTCCTGAAGAAAATATGTCACCCTTCTAAACTCGAGTCGACCGCGAGTAATCGGTTTCCTATATTATTAACATTAGAATTAAGGAAAAATGTATATATACTAGTAACAATACAGTAAGGAGTTCGGCTCCTTTAAACCTATGTAACTGAGCCTGTAAAAATAAACGATTTAAATAAAAAAAAAAGAGTTTGTCGTGTTATACCATCACGTTAATGAAATTTTACGACTTTGTTTATAATTTCGAACAACTTTTCCAAATACATCATTATGGTAAAAATATATGTTTAGGCGATACGTTGAAAAACATTTGAAGACATGTGAATTAATACACAACGTAGCGATATTATAAAATCTTTTTTTATCTTAATACAAATTTTTAACATATTTTTCGTGTTGCACAATCGAAACACGAACAATTTTCAAAGTATATTTGAAATCCCATCAACACAAATACATCTCGTTGATTCAACCGAAGCTTATGGGTACGAAAACAGTTAACTTGTTAACGTTATGCCAAGATTGTACCTGAAGTCAGGTATCTTTAAAGTACCTCTGTATATGTATATAAAGTTATTTAGTGTCAAACATCGTTCATCAGTCGAACAATCTTCCTTATAGAGTGAATAACAGTATACCATAATGGACTGTAACAAAATTTTCTCGTGTTGTAGACCGTTTCTGAAAAACGGTAAGAAATGTTCATGTGAAAAACGTTTCTTAACCGTGTCAGTGATTGAGAAACTTAAGTTAATGGGAAAGTAAAGATATTATAGATATTGCAAATTAACGTTTTTTTTCGCGTTTAAGCATCAACACTCTATAACTCTTTCAAAGACACTATTTCGGTACAGCTCTAAGTTTTTTAAATATAAGTTATCAAAGATTTTTCCCACTAAAATCGATACACGCCCTATTGAAAAGATACACTTGAGTCAAAATATTTCCAATTGTTGTGGAAAACTCATATTTCCTCCAACCCAAACGGAATACAAACTTTCATTCGAATCAAAAATACCCATGTTTTGCCATTTGTCGATTTCTTTTGGAATTGCTCTATAGTGGTGCCGTGTTTCCATTTCTATGACACTTTTTCTAAATGGTTCAAATTTTGCAAAATATTTAAATTTCGTATTTTTTTTGAAATTCATATCCGACATGGCAACTCTATACTTCAAACTTTGTTAACCCGGTTTTATAATTGAAATGTATTTGAAAAATCGAAGTAAAGAGGGGTGTTTTGATATATAAGGGTTTTTATTATTGAATTCAATTTTTGAGTGACATTCCATAACGTTGTTTTTAAAATGTTGTCTTTCTTAGATAGTTCATTAATTTTCCAACAACTACATCATATTTTAGTCAGACATCTGGATTCCACGTTTCCAAAAAGAAACAGTCGTGATTCAAATTGAAGATATGAGAACGGAAATTGATAACAAAAATGATTAACAAAATTGGGGAAGGTTTAAGTCGGTTGATTTTGAATTGCTCTATACCTCCATCGAGTCATTCTACCAATCGAAACGAAACCATTTTAATTTCATAATTTTGTTTAGCTGAAGTTTTGCCAATTTGTTCGGCACTAGGTTCGTTACCATTTTACGGATTTTTTTTTAAATACTTAAATACGGCCACGAATAATTTTTGAAAAGTGATTATGCAAACATGATATGGTTTCAGAAAATAAATTATAACGCAAAAACGGGAAAACGCGTTATTTGATCGAAATGGTGTCTTAGGCAAATTTATAGATTATAATTTTGCGGATTTGAAAACAGTTCACTGACCAGAGAAAAGGAAAGTAAATTTTAAAATGGAATATCTCAAAAAACTACATTTTTAAAAGAATCTAATTTGTTTACACAATAAAGCCAGTATTGTCTCCAACAACTGTAGAAATTTGATCCTCGGCAAATGAAAAAAATATTTTCAAGGCATTTAAAAATTTGCACGTGTTTTATTAAAAATTCTAATCCAAAAACTATAATACAGGGGAACTTCGATATAACGTACCCTCGATATAACGTAACGTGATATAACTTACACATAACATACACATTTTTAAAGTGAAAAGGAATAACTTTTTGAATATTTTTTTATCTAAAAAAACAATAAACTATCTGTATTTTGATACTATGAAATTTTTTCTACCATTCATCAATCCCGAAATACAACTGGTTTTGTGATTCCGGATTCTAAATGCATCATGCTTCAATTAACAGTACGAAGGGAAACATCATGAGAAAGGCTGTTTTCGTCTTCTCATTGAAATCATTCAATAACCTTACCCAAACAACAACACAATATAGTAATATTAGCTACGTTTCTGAGTTCCTTATTATGCGTCGATATAACGTACAATTCGATACAACGTACAATTTTGAAAGTGAAATGTACGTTATATTGAAGTTACCTTGTATTAACAAAATTCTCTTCAAAGGGTGATGTAGGAACTATAGGAAATATTTTAAATTTTCATGAAAAAATAGATTTTTTTTAATTACATTGAAAACAAATTTTAGACTTTAAATTAATTTTTCTCAAAAACGTATTTTTTGAAATTATAAAAAAAAACACATGAATAGTCCTTACAATTACCAACAAGTAACACATACATCGGAAAATGGGAAGATGGACTTTCACAGGGAAAAACGTTTTCTAACGACAACTTTTGTATGTTTTCTTTGGAAAACAACTACAACTTATTCTAATTTTGTTTATTGTCAAGAAAGCGGTACACCCAGGTTTTTTACGCGGTTTTTTTCTCGCGTTTGGCATGTTCTTGACGTGTTTCTAAATAAAAAACAGTTTGCAGAATATTTCAATTCGCGATAATCTACACACTAAAATGTTACGATTGAAACATTCATAGTAATTTTCCATAAAAACATGAAAAATTTATTGTTAGGAAAAGTTTTTCCAAACAGCAGTGCCATTCGTCCGATGTATGGACAACTTGTTGGTAATTGTATGGAAAATTCATAGGGGAGAAGGAGGCAAGTTGGCGAGAGAGGCAAGATGACGAATCGGTAATTTAACCCGTTGTAATTATTGTAAATCATAACAAGGCCAAACTTTGTATTCGATAACTCTGTCGAAAACGTTATCACAAAAAAAATTAAAAATTAAAATGTGAAAAATCGTGATTTTGTTATTTTTTTTCCGTGTTTTTCAAATTTCATTATTCACTTTATGAAGAAAGTTAAAATTTCAAAATAATTTTATACATGATAAAGGTACTCTATTGTACATAATCTGTATGTTTCCGGCGAGTTTCAACCATGATTTTTTTTCAGCTAAATTTAGCAGTTTGGAGAATTCTATGAAAGCTATAGAAGAAGGTTCGTTTGTTCTGGGTGCTTCAAAACAGTTCGGTGTGCCAGAATCAACTTTGAGACGATATCGACGAAAATATCCGACATGGAGGTTACATTTTCAATTCAGCACATTCTGAATGCAGTTATTGGATGTATGCTGACAAACCATATGTGTGTGATTTATGTGTACACTGAACTTATTTGTACTTCTTATGTCCTTCTGTCTTATAAATAAATAATTGTTGTTACAATTTGTTGATTTTTAGGTGACCAAACAATATTCGCCAACTTGCCTCCAGGCATTCGCCATCTTTGCTCCACGTGGAGGCATGATGGCGAATTCCACACTTTTTGCGCAATGTTTTTTAGTGGACAAGTTTTTCAGTTTTTTTGCCCATCCAATAGATAATATGATAAAAAAAAACTTCAGACTATTATAATCAGAATCAACATTAAAAAAAAAAAAAAATTCCAAGCTCCAAGGCTCGTCAAAGCTTAACATCGCCAACTTGCCTCCCTTTCTCCTACATATTTTTTTCAGAACTCAAAAAAAACATATTTTTGAAAAAAATTAATTTTAATTAAAAATTTTGTTCTTGTATTTTTTAAAGAAAATCACAACACTTTACTATATTTCGTCCTTTGGCGAGAATTTTGTAGGTATTATAGTTTTTGAGTTTGAAATTTTTGTAAAAACGTGCAAATTTTGAAATTCCATGAAAATTTTTTTTTATTTGCCCAGGATTAAAATTTCCAACAGTTGTTAGAGACAATATGGGCTTTTTGTGTCAAAATTTAGATTTCTACAAAAATTAGGTTTTCATTCGCTATCCAACTCTTGACGAGTAAAGTTCAGTGTCGTTATTGTGCGTTGCCACTTTTACTATTGTGCGATTGGTATAGTGTACGAGTGAAGGTCATTGCTGTCCGCTTTCGAATTGACCTTTTGTGAAATGGAACAAAGAAAGCAGCGCTCTTGCAGCTTGCAGCCCTTGGCGGCTGTTGAACATCGGCATAACGGGATCGCCATCGTGTGGCTGTCGTTAACGGGAATTATCATCACGTGACCGTGTGAGCTATTCTTGCGCTATTGTGTTGATCCATAGCGCGTAGCCTCTGTCTCTCCCTGGTTAGGGCAGTAGAGCGCAGTATCGGAACAACTTTTATATTAAGGTACACATATTTAATATTAATATTATTATTCAACTCATATGTTCATTGCTTAATATTATCATCATAATTTTTTGTTTGTTTGTTTTGTTATATTTTTTTTTGAGATTATTGTTAAAATCAATAATAGATTAGAAATAAGACACAAATTTTTGTAAAATGGAGAATAGTGGAGGATCTCCAGAGATGGAGATCTCCGATAATGAATCCCATTCAAGATCTGGGAAAAAACATAAACGAGGCCCTCAAAAAGAAGATAATTCTTCTGGGGACGAATCTGCTCATCCTTCCTTCATCCATCCTTCCCTCTAAGAAAATAGCAAGCCTCCCTTCTGAACCCACTGTTACCAACAACCAATCTCAACACACAATAACTTTTCCACGTTGCCAGTTGATGAAATGGAAGCGGACACAGCTAGCGAGGGCACACCGTTTATTTTCAAAGGGAATCCCCGGCGCAAAAATGTGACCACTCCCAAAGTTCAAGAACAAGTCCCCCCGGTGATACCCCCAGTTAGCTTGCCTAAAAAATCGAGTACAGCGGACAAGCAAAATCAGGTTCCTCCTGGCTTCCGTGGGAATAGTTCACCTTCGAACGACCCAGCACTCGAGGGGACATCAAAAACCCCAACTGTCCCTGTTTTTCCATCCAGCTCAACTTCCCAATCCGGATTTATGAAGTTGTCTGACCTTTTGGATCAAATCTTCAAGTGTTTTAATGTTTCCGACTCCATCAGAACCCTTGTCATCTCAATGCTTCCAGTATTAAAGACAATTTTGTGCTCCCGTGGCCGAGTGGTTAGCGTCATAACTAACATGCCGGGTGTTCGGGTTCGATTCCCGTTCTGGTCGGGGGAATTTTTCGTCAAAGAAATTTCCTCCGACTTGCACTGTGATCACGCGTATTCTCTAGAGCTTGCCACTCAGAATGCATTCAAGGCGTGTTATTTGGCATAGAAATCTCAACTAAGTACTAATAAAAATGACGCAAGTAATACTACGTTGAGACGGCGAAGTTCCTCTAGGAACGTTAGTGCCATTGAAGAAGAAGAAGAAGATTAAAGACAATTTTACAGCAATTGATGCAAACATGACCCCTCCTTCCAATGATTATCTCTCTTGATGTCTAATTTAGATAGAGAGGTCGGAGATATCACTGTTTTTCAGTGGAATTGTCGTAGTCTTATCCCTAAATTGGATACATTCAAATTTTTAATTCATAAGTTCAATTGTGATGTTTTTGCTCTGTCCGAAACTTGGCTTTCTTCGCGAGATGATATCTCTTTCCACGATTTTAATATTATACGCTTGGACCGCGATGACAGATACGGAGGGGTACTATTGGGGATCAATAAGTGCCACTCATTTTTTCGAATTGACCTTCCACCTATTGGAGGGATCGAAGCTGTTGCTGTTGTCATGCAAACATCAGAGGCAAAGACCTCTGTATTGTCAGCTTGTATTGGCCTCCGAGAGCTACGGTTAGCCGCAAACAACTTGATGACATGTGCTCACTCCTTCCTGAGCCACGATTGATCTTGGGAGACTTCAACTCTCACGGAACTGCCTGGGGGGAACAGTACGACGACAATCGTTCATTGTTGATATATGACCTTTGTAACAACTTCAATATGACCGTTTTGAACTCTGGGGAAACAACACGTGTGCCTAAACCTCCTGCTAACCCAAGTGCTCTTGACCTCTCGCTTTGCTCGAATTCACTATCGTTAGATTGCAAGTGGAATGTAATCCAGGACCCCAACGTTAGTGATCACTTGCCAATCAAAATTTCCATCACCATTGGTTCGAATTCTTCTGAATCTATAAACATGGCATATGACCTCACAAGACACATTGACTGGAAAAAATATGCGGACGCAATTGCTCTAGCCATCAATTCCAGAGATGGTTTGCCTCCATTGGAGGAGTATAACTTCCTTTCTCGTTTGATATATGACAGCGCGGTTCGCGCTCAAACGAAACCCATCCCAGGCTCCACTTTTCGTCAAAGGCCTCCCAATCCATGGTGGGATAGCCAATGTTCCAAGCTTTATCAGGATAAATCGAACGCATTTAAAGCTTTTCGGAAACGTGGAACCATTGAGAATTTTCAAACGTATTTGGACCTTGAAAATCAATTTAAAAACTTGATCAAAGGGAAAAAACGTGCTTATTGGCGAAATTTCGTGGGAGGTCTGTCACGAGAAACGTCAATGAAAAAATTATGGAAAGTGGCTCGAAACATGAGAAATCGCTCTTCATCGAATGAAAGCGAAGAATATTCACATCGATGGATTTTTAATTTTGCACGGAAGGTTTGTCCTGATTCCGTTCCTGTGCAAAAAATTGTTCGAGATATACCACAAGATAGGTGCGATCTTGATTCCGAGTTTTCGATGGTAGAATTCTCTCTTGCTCTCCTTTCTTGTAACAATTCGGCTCCAGGAACGGATAGAATTAAGTTCAACTTGTTAAAAAACCTCCCTGATGTGGCGAAACATCGCTTGTTGAATTTATTCAATCGGTTTCTGGAGCATAATATTGTTCCAGATGATTGGAGACAAGTACGAGTTATAGCTATTCAAAAACCCGGAAAACCCGCGTCCGACTTCAATTCGTACCGCCCAAGTAAAAAATGAGTAAAAAATGTCAACTAAGAATAAACTTTCTCCGTACAATTACCGGCACCTGGTGGGGAGCCCATCCCGAAGATCTTATTATGTTGTATCGAACAACTATTCTCTCAGTGATGGAGTATGGCAGTTTCTGTTTTCAATCAGCTGCCAAAACACACCTCATTAAACTCGAGCGAATTCAGTATCTTTGTCTCCGTATCGCGTTGGGATGTATGCCCTCAACGCATACCATGAGTCTCGAGGTTTTGGCAGGCGTACTCCCACTAAAAGATCGCTTCAATTTATTATCTCTTCGGTTCCTCATCCGGTGTAAGGTTATGAATCCATTGGTGATCGGAAATTTTGAGCAATTGATCGAGCTAAATTTTCATTCTGGATTCATGAGTTCATATCATGAATTCACCTCTATGCAGGTTGTTCCTTCTTCGTATATTCCCAACCGTGTTTGTTTTCCTGACTACATCAATTCCTCTGTACATTTCGATCTGTTCATGAAGGAGAAAATCCATGAAAATCCAGATTATCTTAGATTGGGGTTCGTTCCTACAATCTTCAATGCAAAGTATGGGCGTATCAATTGTGATAATATATACTTTACTGATGGGTCCTCTATGAATGAGTCCACAGGATTTGGAGTGTTTTTTTTAGCACCTCACACAGTCTTCAGAATCCTTGCTCGGTATATATTGCTGAATTGGCAGCGATATACTGGGCGCTGGACAGCGTCGCCTCACGACCTGTTGAACACTATTACATTGTAACGGATAGTCTTAGCTCTGTTGAAGCTATCCGTTCAGTGAGGCCGGAAAAGCACTCGCCGTACTTCCTTGAGAGAATACGAGCAATTTTGAGTGCTTTATCCAGACGTTGTTATGTCATTACCTTTGTCTGGGTCCCTTTACATTGCTCAATTCCGGGTAATGAGAGGGCTGACTCATTGGCAAAGGTAGGTGCAATTGAAGGCGATATATATCAGCGTCAAATCGCCTTCAATGAATTTTATTCTTTAGTTCGCAAAAATACCATCGCTAACTGGCAACGCAAGTGGAATGAAGATGAATTGGGCCGGTGGTTTCACTCGATTATCCCTAAGGTTAGCCTCAAACCGTGGTTCAAAAGTCTGGACTTGAGTCGGGACTTTATTCGCACCTTCTCCCGACTCATGTCCAATCACTGTTCGCTAGATGCACTACTCTTCCGTTTCAATCTTGCCAGCAGCAATCTCTGCGTTTGTGGCCAAGGTTATCACGACATCGAGCACGTTGTTTGGTCGTGCGAGGTGTATCTGGTCGCCAGATCGAATTTAGAAAACTCCCTTCGGGCCCGAAGAAGACAGCCCAATGTGCCGGTGAGATATGTTGGCTCGGTTAGACCTTGATTACATGTCATATATATATATGTTTTCCTTAAAGCTATAGATTTTCGTGTGTGATTGTCCCTACATCCTTATACCCTTCTTTCCTTCCTTTGCGGGTAATTCGTCCCCTTGCTATAAATAGTACAATAAGTTGAAATGTAAATAAACTATATATATACGAATAGATTTAAGAATTGAGTGTTCATCAACATTGTTACAATTTCCTTATATCCCATCCCTCTCCTAAAAATATGTCACCCTTCTAAACTCGAGTACACCGCGAGTAATCGGTTTTCCACCTTACTAACCATAGATGTAAGAAAATTGTTTATATATATATATATATATATATATATATATATATATATATATATATATTATATATATATATATATATATATATATATATATATATATATATATATATATATATATATATATATATATCTATATATATATATATATATATATATATATATATATATATATATATATATATATATATATATATATATATATATATATATATATATATATATATATATATATATATATATATATATATATATATATATATATATATATATATATATATATATATATATATCTTAGCTCTGTTGACTTAAGTAAACTTAAAACTAAACTTAAGTAACTGAGCCTGTAAAAATAAACGAATTAATAAAAAAAAAATAGGTTTTGAGATGTTCCATTTTAAAACTTGCTTTTTAAAAAAAAAACATGCTTTTACGAGACTTGTTGTATCTTGGTTGTTTCTTAACGGATTTTGACTTCCTGGGGTTTTCGTAAGAGAAATATATTGCATGTCCGTAACGAACGATCGTAGGATAAATTTTAGGATCTTCCATTGACAACCTTCTGAATAGCCTCTCTCAATGCTAGAGGCGAATGAACTTGGGAGTTCAAAGCTTCTATACTATAAAAGGAAGAAGATAAAGGATCTTGACTTTCCGGTCAGCATTAATACTTGTATTTTATTCTAGTTTCTAGGAACAATAAAAATACAAATGAAATTTCAAACTAGAAAACACAAAGAATGGAAAACGCAGCTCTAAACGCTAAACTTATCAGTTTAAGTGAATGCAAATTGAATATTTCAATCTGGGCCTGGAGACACAGAATCTGCTCAAAGTTCTAAACCCCCGGATCCCAAATCCTAGATGTAGATTGTGAAGGTCTAGATTTTAAACTTCACATACAGTTTCCGGATTCGGATTCCGAATTCGAGATTACATTATGCATATCGCTCGTTTCAGATCGATGGTTCCAGAGTTTGTTTTTAAATTTTCACATGCAAATTCCGGATTTAATTTTTTTTATAATTCCTGATCATGGATTCAGAATAGGCTCAAACATACGGGATTTGTAACCCTGACTTCTCGTTCTAGACACCTATTTTCGATCTAGGACGTAAATTTATGATTCCCATCCCAAAGATTTCAGATTACTAATTGAAATTTCAGATGTAGATTTCAGATTCAGAATCCGGAGAATGTGAACCTGTAATCTGTAATGTGATTCTTTAATTCCATTTTTTTTTTCAGACGCCTACACTGACCACACTTGGAGCCAGGGTTGCCAACTGTAATTGAAAAAAAAATCAGGAAAATGAAAATAAAAATCAAGATAAATCAGGATAGCTCATATTGGATTGTCCGAAAAGTTGATGACGTTTTTTGAGAAAACAAAAACATTATTTTCAATCAAAGCATTATAATTTAATTCTATAACCATAGTTCTGTTTCATAATCTTTCGCCATCTTTCACACAGCTTAAATATTCTATCCTCCCAGAACATATTTGCTTCCTCGTCGAAAACTGCTGCGAGCCATACATGTGAGCTTGGTAGTAGCTCATAATAGAGAATCCATTTCAAATCCCACCAGAAACAGAGTATATCTTTCTTCGGGCGAAGACTGGATATGTAAAAGAATTAATAAGCTTGGTATAAATCCTAAAAAAAAAATGCGGAAATGCTAGTGTTTCGCCTGACTTTTTGATCGTTTATATTTTTTTCCGCAAAACCTACAGCATCACTACAGTCAATTGCAGAGAAATCAATATTAAAATTTTCACTAGATTCATCATCCATGCTTCGGAATGAATCTTCACTCAACAAATGAGGAAAGCATATCAGCAGTGAAAGACTTGTTGAATTTTTTCTAATTTTCATGATATTTAGTACGGTTATAAATATATTTACCATAATTGATTGAAGTTGATTCTACTTTGAATCAGACGAACAAATTACATATAAAATCTTTTTTTATTGACTGTGGACTCAACAATTTTCTCTTGAGTAATTTTACGTTTTGAAACGTACGAACAAATTACATATAAAATCTTTTTTATTGACTGTGGACTCAAAATTTTTCTCTTGAGTAATTTTACGTTTTGAAACGTATTCCATTAATGACTCTGGGTATACATCTACATACACATTATCCTCAATAAATCAACGTTGATCCTCAGCATAGTCTCGTTGTAATTTCTTAAATTTGTCAGACAATCTGATTTAATGAAATTTTCTAGCACTGTTTTGGAAAACCACGAAACACTTGAGGGTAGAGATAAAAAAAGTTTAGTACAACTTCGCATATAAAGAATTTAACTTGATGTAAGACATATACAAGTGCGAACTGGAAAACTATCATGCTAGAAAGCTTTGGCATGGAAACCAGTATATTTATTACGAATAATGTAAAGAGTACAAAAATCAGGAAACATTAGGATCATTTCAGAAAAAATCAGGATAAATTGAGTGTTCGTCAGGATATCAGGGAGTGTGCTGAAAAGTCTGGAAAATTCTGAAAAATCAGGAAGGTTGGTATCTCTGCTTAGAGCCCAAATTACCGATTTTGCTTTACAACAAGAATTAATTGTAGCTCTTAAGCGCAAGCTCGATGTTTTTGTTGTGCATTTCAACTGTTTTATTCTAACTGCAGGGTTAGCCAACCCTAAGTTGACATCTTTCAGTTCAATTAAATTTTTGCCACTGTTTATATTGAATGCTTCTGCGTCAGTCCATTTTTTGAGCATACAAATTTTACTTTTATTGGATTGGAACAATAAAAGTCTGTTCGGTTATTGGTTTTTTAAGCTAATACATTTAGTGTTTTTTTGTGTCACTAGGCCAAATTGTCCGTGGACAAAACCTATCTTCAAAACAAATCCACACATATACTTCACTGTGAAAACGCGAATTGCTCGCATCCCAATCAATCGTCCGTCAAATAATCGTGTTCATATATAGCCTTTTTATTTGCTCCGGCATTGTTTCGCTATTCGATTGAATAACAAACTCCAAGCATTCGCAGCATCCAGCTAGCCAATGTTCTGGATACCACATGCCACACACAGTTGACCTGGAAAATGGAGGGGGGAAAACTCGGCACATCAGTTGCAGTCTAGTTTGGTTTCATTCTATTGAAAATCTGTTCCGTTTATTGAAGTTGTGCATAGACCAAATGAAACGCAGGCCCTCCAGCTTCCAGTCAAAATCTGTGGCGAACGGATCCAAACAAATTAACAAATAGCTGCCCGTTTGCGAGGTCTATTTTTGTTTCGATAGTGCTCGTATCCGAATTGTTCTAATTGATTTTTTTCTAGTGCACCGCAGTGCAAAACTAGTTCCAAAAATATCGCGTTTATTCCACCCACATACACCTGTGAATCGGTCTGTTGAGTGATTTGTTCATTTATCTGAACACCCGATGATGTATTGATTAATTTGTGCTTCCCCTGTCATCCAGCATAATATTTGTTCTTTCACAACCACAGAGTGCTCATCACCATCAACGGTAGATGGGCGTGGTTGGTCGTGAAAGATTTGCGGAGATTGAAATCCAGCGGAGTGGATTCCCAGCCGAAGATGAAGACAAATAATCCTCGGCACATAGCGTAAATAACTCCCAACCAAGTGGCAAAGTAAAATAAAATAAAATCAAACAAAGACGGATTGAATTGGCAGCCTTCCACAATTCCTTCCCTCATCCCGTTCCCAGTTTTTCGGTAGGAACGGAAGATAATAAACTTGGCCGGTCTGTCGAATTCCGCAACCGAACATCGCTTTTCTTAGCCCACTCGGCAGACAGACAGGTTGGTGAAATATGAGCGCCATAAATTGTTCTGACACTAACCGGATTGTGTGTGTGAGCTTCGGGAGTGAGTAGTTTTTCATTCCGGAAAGGATCTAGATGGATGATGAAAGCAAAGGCAGACAGCAGCTTGAATTAAGTCCGGGGCTTATTGCGCAGGCAAATTTGATGCCTGAGTTGATCTTTTTGTTTTAATGTTGGCAAAGCAGTTAAAATGTTCTTTCCGTCATTTGGAAAGGAGGAGGATGAGGAGGGAAGGATCTGGGCTCTTCATAATTAATGATTCTAAGCCTTTTATTTTATGAGTGTATTCTTGAAATAAAATATGAGGACATCCCAACCAATGGAGAACGGAAACCTTTACAAGATTGTGAATATGCAGCAGTATCTGAAATATGACGTTTGAGAATCACTGATCTAATTCCATTGAATATGAAATCGTCTTAATTTTAATTCCACTGATTTTAATATTTAATGAATCTGAATTTAGCTGAAACTGAATTCCACTGAAATGAAAATCCAATGACTTTGAAATTACTTCAATTCGAAATTCACTGAATCTGGAATCCAATGGAATTCAAATCTATTAATATTCACTTAATTTGAATTACATTGAATATTTATTTGAATGAATCCGAAATCCATTGAACCTTAATTCATCTGAATAGGAATATCTGAATCCATGATCTTTCAGATTCACTAAGTTTGAAATCCACTAAATCATAATCCACTGAATCTGGATACAATTGGATATTAAATCTACTGAATCTGATATCCAATTAATATGAATTCCACGGGATATGAAATCCATGATTTGGGATGCATTGAATCTGAAATTCACTAAATCTGAAGTCCAAAAAAATCCAAATCTATTGAAATTTACTGAATCTGAATTCCTTTGAATATGGAATTTATTGAATCCAGAATTTGCTCAAACTGAAATCCATTGAATCTGAATTCCACTGAATATGAAATCCATGATTTGGAATGCATGGAATCTGATTTTTACTGAACATGAAATCCGGTACACATTGAAGATAAAATCTACTAAAACTAGAATTTACTTTTAAATTCATTGGATTCCAAATTTAGAGGATCTCAAGTTCAATTGATTAATGTGACTCAATGAATCTAATATTCACTGAATCTTAAATTCACTGAATCTGAAGCATCTGAAATTTATCGAGGCTGAAATCCATTGAATCTGAAATTCACTGAAACTGGTATAAGCTGGAACTGAATTCCACTGAATCTGAAATCCATTCATAATTTAAACTTACAGAAACTGAAAACTATTGAATCGGAAATCCTATATCTATTGAAACTCAAATCTATTAGATATTGAGAACAGAATTGGTAATTATTGAATTTCAAATTAGCTGAATCTGAAATCCACTGAATATGAATCCATTATCCGAAATACGTTGAATCTAAAATCCATTGAATCGGGAATTCGCTGAATCTAAAATCGAGTGAAACTGGAATCCTCTTTTAAATTTAGTAGATTCCAGATTTATATAATCTCGTTGAAGCCCTAAATCTAAATACACTGAAGTGGTTTTCAGAATATGGAGTCGCTTTTTACGCGGGGGATACGCGTAGATTCTAAAATCCGCGTAAAAAACCCGCTTAAATTCCAAAATCCGCGTAAAAATTAACTAGGAATTTTTAAAATCCATGTCAAAATCTAACAAACAGTGAATTATTAGTTTACAATGCAACCCATATTCTAATAATTGACTACCTGATTTTTTGCTACAATCATGATATCTGTATCTCCTTTTATTTCTCAGCTACTAATCAGTGATACAATACAAACTTATTTCGTGAAAAGTCACATCAATTATCATATTGAATTATTGTGCGGTTGATCCGCACCACGTAAAGAAACCGCGTAAATTTCGAAATCCGCGTAAAAATAAACCGCGTAAACAAAAAACGCGTAAAATAAAACCGCGTAAAAGCGACTTCAGTGTATTTCAATTCAGGGATGAAATACCTCTTAAGAAGAAACTCATTGAATCTGAAATCCATTGAATATGAAAATCGCTGAATTTGCATTCCATCGAATATAAGATTCAGTGAATTGGTATCCATTGAAACTGTAATTTACAAAATCTGAAACCCATTGGATATTAAAATTTTAAATATTTTTTTCTTCATATATTTTCATTCATTTATTTATCTTCGACATAAAAACGTAGACATTTTGATCTACTAATTCCAAGTCTGAACACATTTTAGATACACCAAAGACAAACATGTATGACATTGAGGTGAAGTCTCAATAACAAATCTACAGAGTCAATGTGATCAGTCAGGATATCAAAGTCGAGTAATCGTTGAAGAAGTACTTTACTGATGATGGCATACAACGACTTTCTTACACTGGCAGATTTGTCCTATCCCTCCAATTGAGATTCCGAACAGCATATTCGAATAAAATGCTGTTGGACTCGCTCTATTCGATTTATGTAGTTCACATAAACTACAATACGTTTTTTTTTCATAAAACCATGTTGGTCGGTAGGCGGATTGCCAGATAGTGGGAAAGCTTTTCTCGGTAATGGTAATTTATCTGGCCCAGGTCCTTTTGATCCGTTGATAGATTGTATCTTGAGTATTGAAAAAGTAAGTCGAGGCACGTTCACATCGAACTACGGAATACTGTTGAGGTAACTTTCAGTCAAAGGTGATGAGTTTGACACACTTTGAAAGAAAGGCGAAAATTTGAAAAAAAAAACTGAATCTGAAATTCGCTGAATATCAAATCGATAGAAACAGAAAATGATTGAATCTGAGATCCACTCAAAACTAAATCTAAAATTTTAAAACTGAAATATTCAATCAGAATCTGAAACCAAATCAGAATCAGAACCTGGATCTGAATCTGAATCTTGAATATGAATCTTTGTCAGGAATCCTAATCCAAATATCGACTTTAAACGTGGATTCTATGTGTGTAATTTAAATTTGGCATCTCAATCTAAAATCAGAATTTGAAGTCTTAATCTGATCTATAATCTGTATCTAAAGTTCAAAATCTGAATTCCTGGAATGGAATCAGAATCTGAGATCTGAACCTGGAATCTGAATCCGTAATCTGTGTTTGGAATCTGAAGCTCAATCTAAAATCGGAATCTGAATCCGAGTCATGAATCTGAATCTGAAATTCGAAAGTGAAATCTGAATTCGAAATCTGAACCTGCAATCTGCGTTTGTAATCTGAATCATCAACATGAACATGATATCAGAATCCAATTCCTGGATTTGAGTCTGGAGTCTAAATCTGGAATCTGAATCTAGAATTAGAATCCAGATCCGGAATTTGAATTTGAAATCAAGAATCTGAATTTGAACTTGGTTTCTGAATCCGAATATAAATCTGAAATCTGCATCTGTTGACTGGAATCTGAATCTCGACTATTAGTATGGATTCCGAATCTGGATTTGAAAAAAAATTACACATCATGAATCTGAAACTAAAATTGAATCACAATCTGTTAAGGGAAAGTAAATTTGGAATCAGAATCTAGAATCTGAACCGTGAATGTGAATCTGGAATCTAAATCCAATCTGAATCTGGACTCTGAAATTTGAGTTTTAATCTGAAATCTGAGTCTGAGCTTGGAATCTAAATCGGAATTTGCGTCTGAATCTAAATCTCTAAAGTCTAATTCTAAATCTGAATTCTAAATCTGAATCTGTTATCTGAATCCGACTTCTGAATCTGAGTCTGGAATCTACTGTATCTGGAATTTGAATTTGGAATTTGAATTTCGAGTCTGAATATGGAATCTAGAATCTGAATCTGTAATCTGCGTTTGGAATCTAAATCTGAATTTGAATCCAAGTTCTTAATCTGATTCTGGAATATAAATCTGAAATCTGAATCTGAGACCTGAATCTTGATTCTACGTTTGAAATTAGAGTCTGGACTCAGAATCTGAGATCTAAATTTTGATCCAAATTGAGATCTGAATTTGGAATCTGAATCTGTAATCTACGTTTGAAATCTGTATCCGAACATGAAATCAGAATCCAATTTTTGAATTTGAGTCTGGAATCTAAATCTGGAATCTGAATCTATATATTCTATATATTCGTAAATTTGAATTTGAAATCTCTATATGAAATCTGAATTTGGTGGCTAAATCTGGATTTTGAATCTGATTCTGGAATATGAATCTGACATCTGAATCTTGAATTTAAATATGGAATCGAAATTTTGATGTGGAACGGAGAATCTAAATTTTTAATCTGCTTCTGTAATCTGATCTTGAGTCTGGAATCTAAATCTAGAATCTGAATTGAAATTTGGAACTTCAATTTGAAATCTGAATTTGATATCTGGAACCTGAATCTAGAATCTGAAATTAATTCTGGAATATGAATCTGAAATCTGAATCTGAATCTAAATATGAATCTGAAATCTGAATTCTGGAATCAGAATCTGAATTTAGAAGCTGGAATCTGGAATTTAAATCTTCTGATCTGTAATTTATATCTGGAATCTGGAACTTGATTTTAAATTTGGAATCTGAATTCTGATTCTCAAATGTAAATCTAGATTTATAATCTGCATCTGTGATCTGAATCTTAAACGATCTTTAATCTGAATCGAAATCTTGAATCAGAATCTCAAATTTGAATCTGAAATTTTAGTTCGAAGTCTGAATATGGATCTGAATCTGTTATCAGAAATCTGAATCTGAAATCTCAATCTTGAATTCATTCTTAATCTAGAATCTGAAATCTGAATCTGGAAGATGAGTCTGGAACTTGAATCTGAAATCTGAGATCTTAATCTGGAATCTGGAATCTGGAATCCAAGTCAGGAATCTGAATCTTAAATGTGAATCTTGGATGTAAATCTAGATTTATAATCTGATTCTTGAATCTGAATCTGGAATTGTAATCTGGGATCTGAATCTTAAAGGTGAATCTGGAATCTGAATCTAAATCTTGAATCTGAACCTCAAATCTTAATCTGAAATTTTAGTCCGAGATCTGAATCTGAATCCGAATCTGTAATCATAAATCTGAATTCTCAATCTTGATTTTGATTGCAATCTGAAATCTGAATCTAAATCTGGAATCTGAATCTAAAATTTTAATCTGGAATCTGAATATAAATCTAACATCTGTAATCTAAACCTGGAATCTGTAATCTGGGTCTGGGATTTGAATCTTAAGTTACACATTTTTGTCAACGTATTTCAAGTGTTTCTATGCATGAAGCTTTAACGTGAATCCGCAATTTGAATCATAAATGTGAATCTTGAATCTGAATCTGAATTTGGAATCGGAATCTGGGATAGGAATACGGAATCTGAATCTTAAATGTGAATCTGCAATCTAAATCTGGAATGCGTAATTCGTTTCGATTTTTTTTTCAGATATATATTTTGCATCCTGAAAATGGAATATAACATCTGAAATTGAATTTTCGAAACTCGGAACTTGTAAGAAATCGAAAGAATTTGTTATTCCAAAAGGAATGGTAGGCAAACGAAGGTCAAGATCAGAATCACGTGTATTTTCTCTATTTCATTCATAGCTTCTAGATCAGCTGGTGCGTAGATTTTTATCGCTTGAAGCGAGCGTATGTTTGACTAAGCTGGGAATATAGTTTAGAATTTAGTACGCACATAGAACCATAAAATAGCGCGAGCGATCGTAAAACCAAAGGCTGGTTGTGGCTGGAACAGAAACAAAAGGATCATTCATATCGATATTCGCTCTGATTCTTGACCGAGTTACACATAGAATTTTTGACTATATGAAGAAGCATTACTCACTTTCTCCTTCACTCCCAGTGTTTGACCTAGGATTAGGATACATCATGTAGGCAAAAATTCGGTATAAAAACCCGACCAAAATTAAATACAGTAAGTAGTCTGCAGCCAGAAGTAGTATTAGGCTGGTCTGCAGCCAGAAGTTTTCTTAAGTAGAATTGAGACCCGTGTTATTCCATGAATATATCACAGTCTTGAGTCCGCTAACGAGAGATCAGCAGCATCCAGACTTCCAACGTTCGAAGCAATAATTGTATACTTTGCGCTCGGAGTTCGTGAAGATCTTGTTCTCGTTGATCCTCCCGCTTAGTAGATTTCGACAAATTGTTCAAACTTCGTCACGCGTTCCGTATGGAATTAGATCGAAGGCAGGTGAATCAACTTGTTGAGGGAATAATTTCGATAGATTGATTGAACTCCGTTCGTTACGTGTTCCGTTGGGAATCAGTGCGAAGGCGGTTAGCTCAATTTATTGATAAAGAATACTTCTGATACACTTCCGTTCGTTACGCGTTCCGTGGGGAATTAGTGCGAAGGCGGTCTATGCAGTATCCGTATCCGAGTGTATCCGTATGTTGGCTCTAGAGGTTGGGGTCTACTCACTGTTTTCAAAAACCGATTTTGAATATGGAATTGGAATCGATTGAGATGAGTTGCAAGTTTGCGCAATGAAGAATACTGAAGAACGCAGGAGATGAGGATACCCACGAATGTAAATATATGAGTGTATTTGAAGTAATTTCACGAGCACGCTCCCAGATTTTGTTAAATAATCAGGTTCAGAAGTTGATGATATGAAGTGTCTCATTTCCTGTCAATTAGATGATGAGTTAATTTGTTGTGTTCAGCAATAAAACAATGTAATAAATGAACCACCAAAAGAGAAGGATAAGTATTTCAATTCTATGTGCTCAATCGTTTAATTGGCCGGATTTGCTCTGGACCTACGGGGTGTTATAATTGAGAAAAATCACTTTGTGCTGCCTTATCCGTCGTTTCGAAATCAGAAAACGGTTGATTAGTCAACATTTAATTGTTCTCTGAGTGGTTCAATTTCATATGTATACACTTGGTATGTCATTAAACAGGTCCAGGTAATAATATACATAAAAAAAAACTCACAAAGTCTACCTGCTCAGGATTTCATCTTTTTTACCTGTTGGTAGCAGTATGTTAAAAGAGAAATATGATACGTTAGTGAATCTTGGTTTTCACAAGTATTTGTCTTTGATATGATTCTTAGCTTCTACCAGTGGTTTAGGGGACGATGGGGTTTATCATAAAAAACAAAATAACATGTATACCGAACTAAAATAAACATTTATTTACAAAATTTACATTACTCACAAATAAATTTATACATGAAAACTATCAGCGCTTAGAAATTCCGCCAATTGATTCCGTCTAACGTGCTGAACCTCGACTGTCATCCCCTTGTTCGACATTCCATTCTGCGATGCGCTGTACTTCACGGCTTCATCAAAATCTCGGATGGGATCCCTCAGGTCGACATGCATTTGATTGGAGCGACGAAATTCGAGTCCTATCAACCAATGGGTTGAGCTACCGTCGCCGTCAACTTCATCCATTTTCGACGAACGCGGACCGAAGTTCTTCGGATGCACGTGGGCCAATGCGATCCTCGAGTCTCGATCCAAACCCCCAATAAGGTGACGAATTTTGGATTCAACCAGGCCGCGCCATGCGGTGTGATTATTTGCGTTGGGTGAGCTGGCTGTCAGCACCAAGAAGTGTTGGTATTTGACGAAAAAGAAGGATCCCTTGAAGAGTTTGTGCCATTCGGATTTCCCACTCATTATCTCGTCCATTATCTGTGCACCTCGCACTATTTCTCTCATGATAACTTTCCTCGTTGACACCGACACGTTGAATGTGGAGTTCTGTTCCGGATAGGCAGGGGTAATAATCGGCATCAGATGAGTCCGATCTTGTGCGTTTGTGGTTGGATTCCACACCCGAAAACCAAGATCTAGGACTTTCGGTCGCTTCAGTAAAACTGGTTGGGGCCATTCCCAGTTGGCGAATAGCTGGAAAAACTTGTGGACAAGTGTAGCCGCCGATGAATTCGGGTTGACCTGACAGACCTTGGCAACCATCATGGCCCAGGATACTCCGCCGAGGTATCCCAAAATGTTAGAGTAAACACCATTTTTCTTCGCCCAAAGTTTTATAACTCGCAGAGCTAGGCGGAAATTTTCCACATCCGGCACGGCACTCAATATTTCGTCCGTCACCCGACATCCGTTGAGGCTACGCACTGATTGGGGGTCCATGTGTTTCAGCAGGGCGCTGTTTCGAAGATCCAAATCGGCAGGTATCCTCTTCAATGCCATCCTTGCGAGCAGCAGATCGATTTCTACTCCGTCAAATTTCATTTTTATTACTGGGACGAAGGCTCGTTCCACCGCCACACATTCGCTAACTTCTGGATGCGTTCTGAGCAATTCATAGAACGACTTGAAGAAAGCCGCGCGTTCGATATTTCGGGGTACGACACAGAGTGCATCGATGTCGGCGTCCTTCTGGTGTACTCCTAGTCGGTACGAGCCGAAGGTATACAGATTACCGCCTAGTTTTTTCGCTTGCACTACGGTGAACCCTTGGGCGATCGATACATTGCGAACCCATTGTTTCAACAGTGTGGCTAGCTTTTCCAGGATTCTAGTCCGGCGGTTGAGGCCCACTCCACTTTCGAGTATGTTGTAGGATTCCATGATTTGTTCCAGTTCCCTGGTTTTCTTGGTGTTGTCGAGAGTGTGGAGTTTATGGGGGCCTCTGGCACTGATTTTCGAAGGATATGTACTTGGTGCCACTTCGCTTGTAGCATTCGAGGGAAATTTCCTGTTTTTGGTAGACGAGGAATATTTCGAGTTAATATCGGTTCGATTTTTTTTTAAATCGGCTTGAATCGAACTGCGAACCATTGTGGATTATGTTAAACGCTAATTGTACGTGATTCGGTTATATAGATATGTTGACAGAACGATGGTATGCTTTGTACTGGAGATTGGTCTTAGGCACGCCAGTATTTTATATCTACTCCTGTTACCTGTAAGTGGCTACCGACATTCATCTACATTCGATTGGCTGTATGCCTGAATGTTACCTGTACTTTTAAAAGCAAATATGTTACCTCCTCGGGGATCTCTTTTACAAAGATTTATTTATTCGAGCGGTTTATCTAAAAATTTGACGCGACTCTCTTGAGAAAATATCATATTTTATGGGAATATGATATCTTCTCAAAAAGGCCTGGTTTAGATAGCCTGCCGTCAACACGAATGAACACTCAGAAGTGCAATGAAGTACTTCAGAATCATTTACTGCTGCTTATGCGTAAAAAACATTGTGATATTTAGGTAATTTGGCACAATTCATAAAATCCGGAAGATTATGGCATGATTTAATGAATAGGGGCTTCAGATTCTGGACTGGTCAGCTTGTTTACCCTATCCAGAACTTATGAGGAGTGATCGTACGAATAGTAGATGCAGCTTACAAGCAGTATGAGTGATTTGAAGAGCTTAAACTAGCAGTATCTTCTGTGTAGAACGAAATACACACTACAACATGGCACAGCTTGGTCGAATGTATCCCGGATGGGTTATTTGAACTGATTGAGAACTAGAGATGACCTACGAATTAGAAACTTATTGTAATGCATGTGAAATTGACGTTGATTTTGTAAAGGAGTAAGAGTTTTTCCATCTGGTTCTATAGTTATGAAACACTGGAATTTTAGTTTTTTGAATGTATCGCGCCTGAACACAACAATAAAGTTGAAGTGGTCAGTCTTATAAATGAAGGTAGTTATTGTATTGTAACCCGCGACGCCGGGAGAGCGCGCGAGTTTGTCGCGACCGGAGGGTTTTTCGCAGGTAAGCGGTTGGCTTAAGCGCCACTCCCGCGAGGGAGACCAACCGCCGTGTTTTTGTTTTGTCCGGCAATGAGACACCCAACACCTGAGGGTTGGTTTGTCCTTCGTTTCAAACCCCGGTTTGTTCCGCGACTTGCACCTGCGCTAAGACGGACCCGCGACAAACTCGCGCGCTTTCCCGGCGTCGTGGGTTACATTTGGCGCCCAACGTTGGGTTCGAACCCACGACCCTGAGATTAAGAGTCTCATGCTCTACCGACTGAGCTAGCCGGGCAACGACAGTAAACACGGCGGCTGGTCTCCTGTTCGCAGGAGTGGCGCATAAGCCAGCCGCTTATCTTCGTAAAAGCCCTAGTAACGACTGGCTCGCACGCTTTCCCAGCGTCGCGGGTTACAGTATTCACTATATACTTCAATTCAACCGACTTCTTGCATATCTCTGGAAACTCAGAAAAATTGAATGGTCCTATAGTTGTGAAATGCAGTGTATATCTTTGACAACATATAAAATCAGCAATCAGCAAAGTGTGATTCAATCATACAAAAACACCGCTAATTAGGATAGCTAGATAGATTAGGATAGCTGTCAAAATTAAAATACACAACACGTACAATAATTTGAATGACAATGGACTTTAATTTAATTTGACAAAGGCACTGGTTCCAAACGATATTCAATACATAAAACATATTCTAAAGACATTTAGCGATTTTAATTGTGGTTCCTGTCCGATTCCTGTCCTATATATCCGCTTTTTTCTGGTTCTTCTTTCTCCCAAATGAATCCAATCAACGAAAAGCTCTCCATCCTCTTTTAAACCTCCTTTATATTTCTCCCAGATGGTTTTATGGTTGCTGCGATGCAGGAGGATGTTAACTCCTGGTCAGTATGAAAACCAATGATGTACGGAACCCACGGCTTCCGCACCAATCTACTCAAAACTTTTCTTAACGCAGGGTTAACCACATAACCAGGATGATCTTTTAGCTCACCCCTTTCAATAGCTTACGATTCTATATTAACACAGGGGTAATCCAGCGGTCCAGCAGAATCTCTGGTGCAAGAATCGATTCCTTATTCTAGAAATACCTAGCGCAAATTATACCCCCCACTAATTAGAATCGAAAATCGATTGAACCATTCGTGTACATTTAATATTGGCTCTGTTACTTGCATCAAACAAGGCGGTTTTTTTGACATTGTCCGTGATGAAACATTCCGTATTGTCCGCATTATCTATCGTCAATGGCACAATTTTCAGTCTCAATAGGATAGCACTTTGTTCAAAACTATTATGAGTACGTGGTTTTTCGCTAGGGGTTCCGTTCAGACCGGTAACAAAATAAAAACGGGATTGGCCAAGGAGGAAATAGTGTTTTAGCTGTCAGCGAGAACATGTTCCAACCACCACAGAATCATTACTGAGTGGATTTCCGTTCTTTTCTGTTCCTTTCTTTAAGGGACTTTAGCCCGAAGGTCATTCGTCGCTGATGGTGGCGTTCCGAGCGAGCACCAGTTCATATATAGATTTGTGTGATTTTAATAGCCTGTTTTTAAAGCTATATTCAAGCTAGTTTCTAGTTATAGAGTGAATAATTATTCAGCATATAATTCTTAGACATTTTAACTTTCGAATAGAGTGATTATCATCAGGTATGGGCAAAATCGCATCGAAATTCGTTCAAAAACACTCATTCCCAGATAAAACACCCTTCCATTCTCCGTTTATGCCTCACTTTATTTGAGACAGAAAACATTCACATATCCTCTTCGCAAAGTTCATTCCCGATTAAGACGGAAAAATACTGTCTCGATTCCGTTCATCTATTTGCCTCTTTGCCACACAACATATCAATTTCTAGCGCCCGCTTTGTCTTCGTTCGTTCTAAGCAAAGCATAAAAACAACAGCGCGCCCCCATTTGAAACGTATAAGCTTGAGTGAAGAAAAATATCTTAACAGAGAGAGCAATCCAGATTCAAGCGCGCAGTATAGAAATACGGCGCAAGCACGGCAAAAATTTCAGCGTGAAACTCAGCTTAAAACTGGGCGTAAGAACGGCAACCAAACATTTCATCTGTGTTTCTGAGCGTACTCATTCGCCAGAGCGCACGTGTGCACAAGAAGTGGGAGCTCAAAACTGGGTACAAAAATCTTGTTGCTCATCAGCACCGAGTTGCATCCTGAAGACTGCTGACAAGGAAAAGAGTACAAGGGAAAATAAAATCATACATACACGCGTATTCAGTCTATTTTGACTCACTCGTTATCTTGTTCAGTGCGATCTTTCCAAAGGAGTATTCATTCATTGAATGTTGTTTTCCACTCTTTGTTTTGTTATGTTCACTATCAGTCCCGAATGAAGATGGTTCTCCGCTATCGAATCCATACCCAATGACACCATTTGTACGCAAACTGTATTGAATTATCATCGATACTTCGCGAGCGAGACCATTCTCCAACCATGTCGTAATCATAACTCTTTTGTCATCGCTTGGGCAAATCCGCGTCAGAAACGGTCGATATGATGCAGGAGGCTTATGGTGAATTTTGTATTAGCCAAAGAACAATTTTTCGATGGTACTCAAGCTTCAAAAATGGTCGAGAGTCGGTTGAACTGATTGCTAACGGAAGGCCCAGAATCTCCTGTACTGAGGACAATATCAACACGATATGGACTATTGTGTAAGAAGATAAGTCTATTAGTGTAGAAGGAATAGTCGAGGTCAAGAATACATCCGTAGATTCGACACACCACATCCTAGCGAACGAATTGAAGCCGGGACATGGGTGCGCAAAATGGGTACCACGATAACGCGACACCGCATGCCACTCGAGTTGTAACCGAATGCCTGGAGAAAAACGACATTCAAGTTATGCCACACCCTCCTTACTCCCCAGATTTGGTCCCCTGTGATTTTTCATTGTATCCTGTGCTGAAAAAACACCGTAGAGGCCGTCGATTCACCAAGGATATATCAGTAGTAAAAGCATCGGAGGCGATTTTCAAGAAGCTCGGAGGACACTTCTTTTATCAGACCTCCCAAAAGTGGAAAACTCGCTGGTAATCGTGTATTTTATCGGAAGGGAAGTACTTTGAAAGCCTGTAATCGATTTTTTTTTGAATAAATGCATTTTTCGATTTTCGGCGATTTTACTGATAGTTGTTTCTGAGTGCTTCTCGTGTTAACGTTCATAACCTTGCACTTCAAATACAGAAATAAAAAACGTAGTGCTACGTCAAAACGCACTCCTATATATTCTATCTATTTAAATAAAAAGGGATCGTCAAATGTGTTGGTAAGCGTAATACTCGAGGAAGGAGTTGTTCGATTAGAGCTGTCTTTATGTTTTTTAGATTTTCTGTATCAAACATGTATTCCATGTATTATTTGCAAGCATCCTTCCGCATGCGAAATGAAACTTTTAGACGATGATAATGAAATAGCCCATTCGAAAGTTTAATTCGTCAATGGAAACTTTCGCTTTCCAAATTGAAAGAAACAACAGTAGAGTATACTGAAGAAACATGCAAATTAGAGTTATTTTGTGAGTACATATTTTCGGAACGACAAAAAATCAAAACATGGTAGAGGATATAACAAATATCTCTGGACAGAATCAATTTATAAACAGCCCAGAAAGGACCCCTTTTTTCACAACGGTATATCGTCATTTAAATGGGAAACTTTCCTCACCAAACATCACCAAAACCCTCTGTCTTCCTGACGGGGAAAAAGGGAAAGTAGTGCGCCATGGGAGAGGAAGTCGGTTTGCTTTTCGACCTCAGTGCGAACGCCGTTTTGCCGGTTTCTCTGAGTTGGTACCATACTAGGGCTCGCAAATAACCCGCCGCCGCTGTTTGCTGTGTGCGGTAGTGGTAGCTTAAAACATAGTGTATATTCTGCCCCCACCCACCCCTCCAACTCACGTGAAGTTTTCCAGCCCATCAGCCCATTCCAAGTGGAAATTAAATTCCAAATTATTAATAGGGAAACACGGCAAAACTTTGTTTTTGCTGTGCTGTGCGACCTTTTGCCCTGGGGTGGTGGTCTAAACTGAACGAACTTTTCCTTTTTTCGTCAAAACAAATGGGTATGGGTTGGTGTGTGAGAAAGAATGGTCAACGAAGAGAACGAAGAACAGAAATTCAATTTTCCACCAGAGGTGCTTTTGCGTAGCCCTAGCAACAGCGGTTATTTGCCACCTCATCGGCTGCTGCTGCCGTGGAGTGGAAAAACTCGTGTGCGCAAAGCGAATGAAAGTTTAATTTAAATGTTTCCTTCCTGTCGTGTCTATCGTTGGCCTCGATATTGCCGGGAAGTAGTGCAGCCAGTGCAGGAAGTTTCCCAAATTGAATTCCACCCGACAGCAGCAGAATTCCAGCCATCCCATTTCTCGAGGTATGGCAAAGAACACAGAGAAAGTCAAGCATATGAATGACAAAGTAAAAAACGGTTTCATGTGGTGGTACACCCTTCAAAGTTTCTCTAAGGTCAGATTCACCCTTTACTGTTTTCCCCCATTCCAGTTTCAACAAGTTGACAGATTGCTGCTAAAAACCTTAATCGAGATACTTTAACGGTTTCGTTCTTGCTCCGTCGTTGTTGCGCCGAAACTTTCACAACGCTCGGGATGTGTCGGTTACATGGAACGGATAGTTGGATAGTTGGAGAAAGATTCTAACGAGTGAACCTGCGAGTTAACGAAGCTTTTCGACCTTGAAGTTTCCTTCGCGATGGAGACGCACAGTAATTTGATTGATCAAATTTTGCTCTCACTTCGAGACTGAAATACAGTAAACATTCGCTAACTGGGTGAAAAGGGAAGACCAGTTATCGACATTCGCGTTTTAACTGGTCCAGCATGTACAACGTCAAATAAAATCGAGGGGAACTTCAATGAATTGTTTGATTCGCGTTGATCACGAAATTGGATAAACAAACGGATTCCAATGGAAGTTTCGCATTGAGTGCGACAACTGGTATGAAATGTAATTTGAGGAAATTATTTTTCTGTAATTTAATCAATGTTTTTGTCATGCGAAAATAATGTCAATTTTCATAACATTCCAAATTACATTCGAATGCCCCTCATAGCGAATCTTCCATTTGAATATGGCGTCGATTGATTACGAAATTCTGCTATTTAACTGGTGCAAGGACTACTTTACGTTCGCACAGTACAAAGCAGACCAGTTAAACCAGGACCAGTTAGTGAGCGATTTCTGTATATATATTTTAGCCGGTGGAGATTTCGCCACTTTGAGTAGAGAGCATCCATCCATTTGTCGGTATTCATACATAAAGTGGGTCGTGTCATGTTCAAAGCGGAACACTCCCGGTGAGGATTTGCGTTTTATAGTATTCCTGATCCCCGTCGTTAGTTTGCACGTACAACAAGCTTACTGTGGACCAAGGAAACCAAAAGAGAGGAACAAGCTAGGATTATAGCCTTGGGCTGAGATATATGTGTGCATTAGGGGCATCGGAAAATCCTTCCTGAGGACGCAGCGTCATTCCGCTTCCGGATGTCGAGAAAGCTGATGCAGAGCTTTTGCTACGTGTACTGCCTTGGGGATATTGTTCAGAATAACACACACTGAACCTCCTTTAGTTGGCTTGTCTCTTGTCTTGAGTAATATGAAGAAAATCACTCGGTTACATGTCATCCCATTGCAAATCCCACACTTCAAGGCCTCCCGAAACTCCGTTTGTTCATATTGAATTTATGGTTCAGAAAAAAATAGGAGAAAACACATTAATTATTCAGATTTCCAATAATTTCAATCCTTTTGGTGGGTTCTCGATTACTTTTTGGTGGAATTCAGCAGACACTCAACGCGGTGAATGTTAATTTCCATCTGCTGAAAAATAAGAGGATTATTCGAGCTGACATCGCCAAATCTCTAAATAAAGCGATTTGCGAACATTTCGAGCAATGAAGACGAATAAATGTTATGTGCATGAAACCTAAAATATGTCTTGCCTCTCAAATTCAACTTTCGCATCAGAGAGATTTTCAACCATGGACCATGACCATTCATCTTCTTTATTTCTTCATCAAAATGATATCTTAATACTTATTGATTTTCATTTTTTCATGTTACTCTTTCCTTATCTCTACCTATGGCATCTTATCTTATCTATTATTTGCATATATGCTCTTGTTTTACACTTATTTACAACCTGTTATTTCAGTATTTTTATTACATCTACACTTTTATTGTGCAACGCAATGCAATGTCTATTTTCTTTCTCCATTTTCTATTTTATCTTTGTATTTTTTTTATTTCTGTGTTTCGCATATTCTTTCTCTGATTCGAATAAATCCTCTTCGTTTTTTTTTGTTTGTATATTTGTTCTCGGTCTGTCTATTCTATTTATCTGTATCTTCGATCTGATCTCGATAATTTATTGAATTGCGAGGGTTGATAGAAAAGTAAAGTGCACATGCTAGTAGAGGCGAAAATAAAGGGACAATAAAATGGTATATTGAATGTATGGGATCTTTTTAGCCAAATGGATTGTGGTTTTTACCTAAATACCTTCTATTGACAATCTTCTACGTAGGCTTTTCTCAAGACTAGAATGAAATTAAAAGCTTATAAAATATATAATAGCAAGAAAAAATCTAAGTACAATTCTTAGGCCTTCACTTCATTGTTTGATGTTTGGTGATCACTCTTGAAAGCCAAATTTGTTGGTAAGCGCGAAACCCGAGGAAGTAGTCATCCGATTTGAGTCGTGTTTATTTTGTTGTATTCGTCTCTTTCCGTAGTTCAATGTATTCGGAAATGATCGAACATAATCGGAAAACTGTGGAGGAAAATGGGAAAATCCGGAAAATTTAATTCCCATGTTTTAAAATTACATCGTGAAAAGCGTTGCGTTCTATCTTCTGGATTGGGGAGTAATTTCATAGCGTAGCTTTTTTTTAATAAAAACAATAATTACATTATTAAGTTAATCAATTATATATTCACCGCAGTTCATTTTTTCCGCCAATTCACGACTGTTTTGGCGACCGTTCTCCTTCAAAAGTGAACTGAGATGTTCTTCATCGAATTCAGAAGGGGTGTGTCGTCGACGTCAAAGTCGCGATATTTGAACTTTGCAAACCATTTCCGTGCTGTAGACCTTCTCCATGCACGACGCAAATGTACCGAACTGTTTTGGAAGCTTTTTAACCTCGATGAAAGGAGTGAGCCGTCTGTATTGAGTTATATTCGACTGTGCGCGTAGATCAATGATATAGACAGCAAATTTTCAAAAAAACTCTGAAGGATAACAGTAAAATCCAACAAATTAAATTCCCCGTATTTTTTAAAATTACATCGCGTTGTCAGTTCATTAGATGTATGCACTAACGAAATTGATCATTGTCCGATGGTGAAAATGGATTTTAAATTGAAATTACGCACTTCTATATCTTCTATCTATAGAAATAAAATGGAAGGCCAAATGTGTTGCTAAAAATTGATCTTTGCTCGAAGGTGGAAATGAATTTTCAGGCGAAATAAGGTACTCCTATATGTTCCGTCTATATAAATAAAAATGGATCCTCAATTGTGCAACAAAGCGCGAAACCTGAGGATGGAAATGCCCGATTTCAGTTGTTTTTGTTTTGTTGTCGTCTCTGATGATTTGCGCCCCAATATTCGTTCAGTGCTTTCCTACCCGTGTCGTCAATAACGGGCAACTAATTCAGTGCCAAGTTACAATTGAGTGACGACCCTACCATAAGGTTGAAAGTCATTATAATACAGAAAAAAATATAGGAGGTTGTGCCCACGACAACATTGTTAACGTAGAACTACGCTGTTATTTTGTTCAAGTCACTCGTTAATAACTTCGGATATTTTTTTAGAGTGCTGCGAAATTTTAGATATAGCCGTAGAATGGTTTGGTCGCCTCGAAGTGTTTTTTTTATTGTAGAATCAGTTGACGTAATTGATTGATGATTCATTCTAGCCCTCGCAGAACAATACACAGGCTAATCGCATGTCACACTTTGTTTCATGTCAATGCATTGAAAATTTACCTCGAACGCTTTCCGGTGGTCTTTTTCGCAATTGACATACACTCGGCTACAGGCGATTATATACTTGTTGTACCAGCAATATTATTCCACATCTCATAACAACATCAATCTTTCTTTGGCACCGAATGGAAACAACAACATTTTTTTTGCAACAATGACAATACTTGCAAGTATCAAATATCATGCTACAGTTTTGTTTAGTCTTAGTCCAATTGCCCCAAACAAGCGTTCAACATAGCATGCATATAGAGTCATACATTGTTGGCTTTAAGCGACTAAGAATATCAACACTTATCATCATTTTGCGCTATTCTCAAAAGAAACGCTTCTGTTAATATTACTGGCCTCGAAAAAAGTTAAATTACTTTCTCATGCTCGAGATAAGCGTAGCTGTTATCCTTAGTGGAGAAAGTTTTGCTACTGGCAAGCGAAACCGAATCACTTACTCATTTACTCAATCGTTTACTTTCTTGGTGAATAAATAAACGGAATAAATTCTGTCTCTCAATAATTTCGAAAAGAGTTACATTGCTTCACTATGATCAAGATTAGCGCAAATGCCATCCTTACTGAAGGAAGTTTTGCGATTGGCACGCGAAACCAAATAACTAACAACATTCAAGCATGACATTCAATATGGTTTGCTTGAAATTCCTCAAATAATTATGTGGCGTGCATTTTTTGCAAATCGTCAAAATCCGTTCGCGGCAAAAATAGTTATTAACGTTAACTTCATTTCATAAAAACGTGACCTGTTTTCTGATTTGGCACCCTTAATGAAAGACGTAGTTCTACGTCAAAAGGTATAATTTTCAGACAGAACCATTGCGAAGCAAGAAGGGAAATAGTGCTGAAAAAGAAAAAAAATGAAAAAGTATTTCAAATTTGTGTCTACGGGAGAAAAGATGAATTGAGATAGTATTTTTCTCTTTATCAATGAGAAGCAAAATCAAATCAAGATTGAACAAAACGCTTATTTTTACACAGGTATTGACGTGATAACAATCGGAAGGCTGGATTGCATTTGTGACAGTGATATTTGTTCATGAGAGGTCGTAGAGTTTCTTGAGTCTCTCTCAAGTATATATCGAACTTACATTCCTTATCCTCTTTTGCATTTGTAAGGACGTTGCCAGGACAATTATTACCTGTTAGAGAGAGCGGAAGAGGAAGTTGTCTAAGAAACATTACTTATCTTCAATGTAGTAATTAACGGAGGTTTTATCATATCACTTCCGGATTCTTTATTCTTGAGCATAAGGGTTTTTTTTATTCCAAAAATTGACAAAATGACAGCCATTTGAATAAACATTAGCTGTTTTTTCAACAAAAATCGCTATTTGAAAAATCATAATAAATGGAAAAATTGAGATATCAAAAACCGGATTCGTATAGTAATGCTACTTCCCTTGAGATGATTGCATAGTTTTTGATGTAACTTTTCAACGAGATGAAATATCGAAAAATCCTTTTGACATAACATTTCTGAAGGTATAAGCGACACTGCACAATGGTTCAGGAGGTGATAAAACATATAACTGTCTTATCTTCATAGATAGAGATATACATAGTTCAACAATGTTGTAGTCTCAATTATTTGAGACAACTTTGTAGAACAAAGTCTCTTTCTATCTCTTGATATAACCGATATAGCGCTTTTTTCTGAGTTGCCTCAAGGTCATCATGAAAAAAAAAAATGGATTTTTGATCTGTCTTTTATATTTAAATTTCAGCTTACGAACTGTATTCGAAAGACTTTTAGAGCTTACTAATACAAACATTTTGCGACGTAGAACGTGTCAATATCTCATCTCTATTCAAAGTTATTGATATTTCTTCCCAAAAAATACGCTCTCTTCATTTGATTTTCATTCTTTCTGGGGCAAACTTAAAAAATGTTTATTGGCAGCATTTGAAGAATATTTCACTCTACATAATTCTACGCTTTAAAAGTCTTTCGAAGACAGTTTGTATGTAAAATTTAATATAAAAAAGTTAAAGTCTCAAATAACTGGAGTCATAATATTTTCGAACTATTTTTATCTCTATCTATAAAGATAAGAAAGTTATATTTTTTGTTTCATCGACAATTTTGGTCATCCTATTTTTGATAACATAAAAATGTGCGCTCTATCATATGCAACGATTTGGCCGAAGACAAATTTTGTCTCGAAAAAAACAGTCGAGCTCTAGATGCTAATTTCCACTCAAATGCACCTCTTGGACTATTGTGCACTGGAATAGAAATCACAGGAAAATATTTTATAGTTCTCATCCGGTAAATTGTGCTTCGCCGCTACGTTACTTGCTCACTTTTGAGCCATTTGTTTCGCCATCCTCAATCAGAGCTTTCTGCCATTCTTCTCTGTCGTAACTTTTAAAACGATTTACTAGTTTTCAATATTTAGCTACAACTGAAGGCTCACAAGACGGTTAAAATGTCAGAAATTCAGAAAGAAATGTCTTATTTGTGATTGGTACTTCAAAACTATCGCGCATCTCCATTAGTTAAAAGAAGCTGGACAGAACCAATGGAGACGCATAGTAATTTTAACGCAAAACATGACAAAATATCAATATAACATCCATTCCAATATAGCATCCATGTCCATTAGGGTGCCAATGAATGTATTGGAAAAAATCGACCTTAAAATTTGAAAAAGTTACCCTATACAAAATGTTCACCACCTCGAAAAAAACACCATATGCAAAATTTCCGCTCAATTGGACTTAAGAGAGAGTGGCGCAAAGCGATCAAAGTTTGAGTTTTTTGAAAATTGAAAATTCACTCAAGGGAGAAATAAAGCAGGCAAGAAATACGACCAAGCGCAAAACAAAATTTCGAGATAACAGTAAATCTCGACAAGTCATGCAACTTTAAGACATGGCATCAACAGTTTTGTTTAAAAAACCCGATTTTCGGTGATTTTTCGATTTTCAAAAAACTCAAACTTTGACCTTTGAAAAAGTGTTAAAGTTAATGCAATATCTAGTGTTCATTGATGTAACATTTCATAGATGAATCTCAAACAAATTAAAGATAAAAATTATGTCGGAAGATTACATAAATGATTGGAATTTTCAACCAATTTTAATTTTTTTTGTTTTATTCGAAAATAAAATCATGATTTTTTAAACCAATTAGGCTTCCAAAGAAATTAATATCGTTGAAAATAAATGTTGACCATCTTTGTGTTGTTATAGAATAACTACGTCCACGCAACCATCATCAGCGATGGAGAACGATCCACGGTCGAAATAAGATCGATTCATCCATACAACTGCTCTGCTCTGCAAGAAACATCGGGTTGCTGTTCTATAAACAACAATGATCAATATCAACTGTCTCCGCTATGTCCGGTCTGCTGAACAATGGAAGAATAGATAGAAAACCCTTACGCCTAAATGGCTACTACAGTGTAATTTACCATAATGTAATGGAACAGAAAAACCTAACGCCTAAATGGCTACTACTACTACTACTGTGTAATTTACAATTTATAGAAACATAAACATATGTACATGTACACGATAAAAACCCGGCTCTGTTACAGATAAAATGCTAATGAGCCTAAGAAATAAATAAATGGGATAAAAAAAAAATAAATGTTCACAACTCAGCACGATTTATAATTTTTTTCACGAGTGTTAATCTCACATTAGGAAAAATAGAGTTTAAGTGGAACGGAAAATCAACCGAAAATGTAGTTGTCTATGCAAATTTGAAACAAGCAAAAATTCTCGATTATATTTCAAAAGGTTAGTCAGAAACTGGTTGTTTGCATAGTCCCCTTATTCGTTTTCTTTTTTGCTAGAAGCGCGATATAATTGACGCTTCTTTAACGTAGACAAGAATTCGAAATCTGGTGAGATTGTTTCTGGCCTATAGTGTTGGTGCAGTGAATAAAACACAACGGTCCCGATATGTGTGTGTATATTGTCATGTAGAGGTTTTTTAACTGACACATCATCTGAAAAATTGCCAGTGTTATGCAATCATTCGAAAAAGCGCTTAATTCGCAAATGTTAATAGCAACTGTAATCCTTGTAGACGATAATTTGTAGCGAGTGGTGTAAACATCAAAAACCCCTTGAAACGGTTAGGTATACTTTTAATTTGCATTTGCGTCATTGTATCGTAGCTAGGGTTTACAATTTAACCAAATCCTTTTTAGTGGAATTAATTCTATTACTTTGTTACAATTTTCGCTGCAATTGAAAAGTAAACAGTAAACTCTCCAACAATGTAAAAACATTTCAACAATGGATTATATACACAAAGGAACCGACTCCTCAGCTGGGAACCGATGTCAAAATCAATCGACCAAACGAGCTGGAATAATCCCTTTATTTTTACCACTAACCGACAGAGCTCTGGTAATTCTGTTTCATCTGACCTTCCACTTTCTCTAGCTGGTGCCGACAAGAAGTAGTGGTTTTAGTCCACTACCGTAGCTTTTGTTTACATGTATTTTTTCATCTGCGGCTTGGGAAAATGCAAGCCCCAATCGTTGCTGTTCGTTTTGCCCTTAGTCTCAATATATACAAAAAAAAACTTTCCCAGGTGATGGGATTGTGCTCTGCTGCTGTTACGTAAACGTATACATCGTCATTCAGGATACATTAAGCATTCCATCCAACATCCACCATCGCGAACGCTTCGCCCAACACAAGAATACCACCCTCGGAACGCTACTCGAAAAGTTCGAGTCTGTGTGAAATCTTGTGAAATTAGCGCCCCTATCATCTCGCATCCGATTTCCTTTTCTTTTTCTTTTTGTTGTTCCACCCCGTCCTCTGCCTCCCTCCGTGAACCACCGCTCTGCAAATAATGAATGAATATTGTTGAATGATTTATTAACATTTCGTTCTTGATGTTTCTTTTTCTTCTCTTTTTTCTCTGCTGCTTTGTGCATTCTGGATTGTGTTTCGTTCACTCACATACAAATTGCTGATGCGAAAAAAAATCGTCTGTGAAATATCGTACCTCAAAAAAAAACACACCACCACATCATCACTCCGTCGATCCGTGTGCGCCTGTGTGTGTGTGTTTGTTTCCCTCACTCTGTGTATGTATTGTGCACGAAATTGTGTATACCATTGCGGCCGAGATGGAACTCAAACTCTCCGGAATGGAATTTCGACCGATTTGTGACCAAAAAAAATCGAATAAATGAATATAATATGAAACAAAAAATTCATCAAACCGCGCGACGACTTCCACGATATAGCACACAAACTACAACAGCAACAGACACAGGAAACTCGGAAAAAGGGGAAACTGAAAGACATATTCTCGTCAGATTTTATGGGTATTTTGAAAGTATTTGATCGCTACCAAAAATATATATTTTGTAGATTGAATGGAATGCCCTTGTTTTTTCGTACGGAATGTTCGAATGAAAATAGTGCGCTTGGTTTCTTGCTCCTTCTTTTCTCACATGTCCTCTACTATTTCCTATTGATTGTGTGTAGTTCGTTCCATATCTCTTCATTCTATTTATCTCTCTCTTTTCTTATCTGTGTTTGACTTTCTATTTACCGATTGCGGTTTCATGATGTGCCTGTTATTCATTGGGAATGCGCTAGTTGTCGTTCATTTGTGGAGAATGTTTTATTATTCAAGAAATTTGACAATAATATTAGTTGTTTTTGGAAGTTTTCTTCTTTTCATTAGGGAACAGATCCCAATAAAATCGAAGTTTTCATGATCGATCGCGATGCATGATCGAACGGAATGAATATTCGATTAGTTTGGGTCCTTTTTATCAAATTATATTGATCTGTTTTGCAGTTGAACAATTCATCGTTTTCGGATCCATATTATAACAATATCTTCCAAGCTATTTTGGACCTAAATTCAACAATATTTTTCATCCGTATAAGTTCATTTTTTAACATCGACCAGGAGGTTGAAGTAGATAACTTAGCAACCTGATTTTAACCCTTTCTCTACGGCAGTGTGCTCCGTCGGAGTGCTACCACTGAACGACACTTGTGTGATCGTACATACAGGTCGTCGCGCGGATGTCGCCTATAGACGACACTTGTAGTGAAAGGGTTAATCCTTAGTTGGTACACTAACGTGTCTAGAGGAACTCCGCCGTCTTCAGGTAATACTCATTCCGAATTAGCACTTAGTTGAGATTTCCATGTCAAATGATATGCCTCGATTGTATTCTGAGTGACAACTTCGAGAACACGCGTGTATCAGTACAAGCCGGAAAATGTAGTTGACGGAAATAACTAGGTAGACCAGAGATCAAGCTCGAATCTCTCATCACGACATGTCTGGCGTAAACCCCTCGGTCATGGGAACCACTATAGCTAGTATCTGCTAGTAACAAAAAAGACAAATCCAACATCTACCAAATCCTAAAACGATTCCATGAACACTGTCCATTCGGGTTGAGCCATTGGTCGAAACAGAGGGAACCTTACGCCAGAAGATAGAAGGATCGTTGAAAAGCTAACCAGTAAATACCATGTCTTACGCTGTAAAGTCCGACGGATCCGTTGCGAAGAAATCTTCCCATACAAATGAGCAACCACACTGTACTCTCAAGCATAACGTTAACAACTGGATTGTACCCTCAAAACACGTAAGTTCAAGAAATCATTGTTGGTGAACGATGATCTCCAGGTCATGAAAGGGTACGTTCTCAAAAATTACAAATTCCATAAAACGTAAGATTCTTTCGTCGTCCATCATAACTTAGGGGTTTCCTGGATTCAACAAGTGGTCAATGTAAGTTTTAAAAGAATTTCATTCACCCGAATGTAACATTTATCCTAATATCACATAAACTCGAACGTACTATTTACGTGAAAAATTCCCCGGTTTCATCATTGGAATATATTTCTTATTAATGATAAGCTTCTTTAAAATGATGTTAAAATGACTATGACATGACTACGCAATAACTATGATGTGCTGACTACCTGAACATGACACAAATGTTGCTACACGATACACATTCAATTCACTCACTTGCTCGCTCTAACGCTCATTTACTCTCTCATCCACCTCATTCACCCTCACTCACTTCCTTCTTCGCTCTCATTCACTCATTCACTTTCCCACTCACTACGTTTTCCTCTCTCTCTTCCAGAGTAATCTGTTCGCCTATGACAGCTCAACCAATCAGAGATAAAAATAATAGAGCTTTGCGATATTAGAAAGAATTTCAAGAGCTTCATTCAATCGAACAACATTTTCGTTTTCCTCTATCTCACCTCTACTCTCACATACTTACTCATACACTCTCATTCACTCCTAAGTTCCCGTTTTTTCTTACAGAGTAATCTGTTCGCGTTTGACAACTCAATCAAAGCAAAAAATACAGCTTTGCGATAATAGAGACTATTTCAAGAACCTCATTCAACCGAACACCATCCTCATTCTCATCCTCACTTCCACTCTCGTTCACTTACTCATTCACTCTCACTAACTCACAACTCAACGAATGAGAGACTAAAATAATAGTGCTTTGCGATATTAGAGAACATTTTAAGAGCCTCATTCACCGAACACTATCATCATTCTGATTCTCGTTCTTCTCTATCTCACTTCCATCATCACTTACATACTGATTCACTCCTATGTTCTTCTATTTTTCTTACAGAGTAATCTGTTCACCTATGACAACTCAATTAAAAAAAAATACAGCTTTGTGATATTAGAGACCGTTTCAAGAACCTCTTCTCATTTTCATTCTTATTCTTATTCTTATTCTCATTCTCATTCTCATTCTCATTCTCATTCTCATTCTCATTCTCATTCTCATTCTCATTCTCATTCTCATTCTCATTCTCATTCTCATTCTCATTCTCACTCTCATTATCATTATCATTCTCATTCTCATTCTCATTCTCATTCGCATTCTCATTCTCATTTCCATTCACATTCTCATTCTCATTTCCATTTACATTCTCATTCTCATTCTCGTTCTCCTCCACCTCGCTTCCACTCTCACTTACTTACTCATTCACTTTCACTCATTCTAGCATCTCCTATTTTTCGTGCAGAGTAATCTATTTGACAAAAAAAAAATACAGCTTTGCGACATCAGGAAGCATTTCGAGAATCTCATTCAACTGAACACCATTCTTACTTCTACTCTCACTCACTCAATCATTCACTCGCACTCACCCACTTGGTTCCCATCTCCATATTCCATAGTAATCTGTTCCCCTCTCTTTCTTTTAGAGTAATATTTTCGTCTATGACAACTCAATCAATCAGAGATGAAAATACACCTTTGCGATATTAGAGAGTATTTTAAGAACCTCATTCAACCGAACACCTTTCTCATTCTCCTCATTCCCACTTAAACTCTCACTCCCTTACTCATTCACTCTCACTCAATCTCTATGTCTCCCTCTTATTCTACCATAGTAATCTGTTTGTGAAAACTCAATTAATCAAGAATATATGAATCACAGTTAATCTGTGATCTGTGTACGAGTTAAAAAACAATACGTTTTATGATATCAGGAACTTTTCAAGAATTTCATTCATTCGAAAAACATTCTCATCCTCATTCACAATGTTATTTTCCTTCTCATTCTCATTCTCATTTTCATCCCCACTCACATTTTATTCTAGCTCCCACTTTCACCCACTCTTATTCTCACTCTCACTTCCATTCTTACTCACTCATTCACTGAGTCACTCAGTCTCATTCTCCTCCAAAGTAATCTGTTCGATTTTTACAACTCAATAACTCAGATATTAAAAACAGTACAGTTTTGCGATATTATCTCATTCTTCCGGACACCAATTTATCGAATGGTCCAAAGCCCATGTTAATGTATAAATGGCGTCTCAATCTTGAAGAGCAGCACGACAAAGGAAGAAATAGGCGCAGGGTTTCTCCTGTATTATTGTGAAATTTGGTCATCACAATTTTCCATTTTATTTCGCATGTTCCATGTTTTTTTTTACGTTGTATTGAATTAATATTATTGATTATCAAGGTATTTGACAAAAATCGTGATCTGACTTCGTTGGAATGTTCTGTATCCAGCGAAAAGTTACGTTCGTGTGAATAATAAGGTCGGGTAAATGGAGAGCGAATACAACAGCCGAGCCGAGCATTGTGCGAAAAATGAACACAATACGAGCAACGAAAAAGTTATTCTACAGCATGACAACGCTTGGCCTCACATTGCCGAACAGGTTCATACCTACTTAGAAACACTCGAATGGGAAACGCCACCCTACTTGCCAAACATATATTGAACAAACAAAAAATGGCTTGATTCTGCTAAATGTATTGTGAGTACAAGAACGTGCGTATACAACCTCAAGTAAGAATAAATTTCTTCAAAGAAATATATCTACAAGAGCGCAAAAGCGAAAATCGGACCAGAAACTCCGGGCTAACCACTCGAACTCGGGAATTACCGGTGCGACGCAGAATGCTGGCGTTAAGACTACCAGTCTAAACAACTTTACCAACAAAAACTAATTATTGACCCATACGATGTACAGAGAAACACAAGAACCAAGTACAAACTCCTCAAAAAATTAGTTAAAAATGGGGGGCAGAGGCGCGTTTGATGCATGAAAACAACGATGACTCACGGAAACGGATACTGCCGAACGATAAAAATGGATAGGATACATCTTGAGTGGTCTCGAAGGTTCGTGTGTGCAATGAATGAGATATGTTACGAGAACAAGATTTAGACCTTTCAGTAGCTACATGATTGCTGTTACATGCGGATAACTTTATTCTCACGGCCAACAACAACAATCTAGAACTTCTTGAAAGTCATCTAGAGAATATCAGATCAAAAATTCCATCGGCGTTCAGAAACTCGTTCAACCCGGGTTTGAGTATAATCAATGTTATAACCTTCGATAAAAAATCTATCAAGTAATATAACCAAAAAGGCTCCCGATTCGTAGTTGTTTATCCCTCGAGCTAGTTTTGATTCTTCGGACAGAGCTTCTTTGTTGGGTTGAATACTACACGGGCTTTAATACGTCGTCTCATAAATCATATGACAAACTGTTGAAAATCTCTCTCTTGCTCTCTGGATAGTAACCTCATTAGATTTTGAGCCTATCTTTGGGAGCAACATTTTGCAGGCCCACATAGAGCATAAAAGAATTCATACGATCTATAGAAAACCTAGCTTGAAGGTTTTGCATACCTCATGAAAAACTTATAGAATTTAACTTGAAGAACAATTGTAACGTCTGCTTGCTGTTAATATTCTTGTGTTCATAAATGTAGTGTGTAGAGCGAATTGTTCCGGTGGGTGGATTTGTTTTCCATTACTCAAAATTCCAAAGTTGAGTATATTTCTTCGGAAAATTAGGTACCCGTATTTCCTTCGGAACCTTGTTATGTTATACATTTGTAATCGATTTTCTTTTATTTTGTTATCTTATTATTACTAGGGTAGTTCGGAATTGGTAGATGGAATTGGCTAGTTTGAACGGTATGCGTATAGAGTTACATACCAAATAATTACCGAACGAATCTGTACACGGTAATTGTTTGGTGCAAATTAATTCCAAATTTCTAGCTAGTGTTGATTTTCGTTGATTTATTAGATTTGTTAGCTGTCGTTCACATAACACACACACACACACGCACACGAATTCTTGACTAAAACATTGTTTTCCTATCTTTTTCAGGTAAGTGTGAACACCACGGATGACAACTCGAATGACAACGAACCAGCATTGGTTTGGTTCTCTAGCAGGCTCATTAGGACACTGTTGCTAATTACGCGATAAAATGTTAACGTTTTCTCGGGCGAAGCTGCCACGAGAGAATTGCTTGCAGGATTGTGATGGAAACTTTTTCTGAAGACAGCAGGAGAACATCGTGAAGGACGGAGTCCACTCGAGTATGTTTTCGAGTGGTGGTTCCACTTTACGCTGATGGTGTGCATATTACTTCTATTCCACTGCTAATACACTGGATTTTAGTGATGCTACCTCGAGATGGTTATACTTCTAGGTGTTTTCCCATGTGAAAGAGCGGACATGCACGGAGAGAGCATTATCAACCTTGATAGTCATGACAAATTGCATCTTAGTAACATATTCAACAGATTGCTAAACAGGCTCATAACATTTGCATTCTGATTACGGATTTCAAAAATTCAGAGTACTGATTATTGCAGATAGTTATTGCTTATTCAGGTGTCATATAAACAATCCAAATTCTAGATTTCACAATTTTGAATTCAGGATTCTTGTCTAAATCTAGATTCATGATTGTAAATTACACATTTTGGATTGAAATCTCAGACTCCGCCAGCAAATTCTGATTCCAAGACTAGATTCAGGCTTGTTTCGGATTACCCCAACACTTATAACCCACTCCGAATTCCAGATTTTATATCCCTTAATTAAAAAAAAAAGAATTTTCATTGGGATTCTAGTTTTCAGACAACAAACTTTGAATTCAGTTTTCATATACCAAGATTTCAGATTCCTCATTGATTTTTGATACTGATAATTTAAATATATATTTACATTTATACTCTAGAAAAAAAGCATTAGTCTGGAGATCAATATTTCAAGAATTTACTAAACTCAGAATAAGTGAATGAAATTTGGTATCAAAGTTTTCTTAAGGCTTATGTTCTCTCCCTTGGATGATTTTTCGGTTTTCAGGAAGCTGAAATGGCTTTGTGACAATTTGCGTAAATGAAGTACAATTGAGTTGATATTTTGCATAGGGCATTTTCTAATGGGAATCAACGTTTTGCAGGAAGTCTCGCTCGATAATTCGCAGGTCGCTCTTTTCCAATACATTTATTGTAATTCCATATACCCACACATTTATTGTAATTTATTGTAATTCTGGATTCTAATATAAAACTAATTAGTCGAATCTATAATCTGGAATATACCGGCAGAGCTTCCTATGATTGGAGAACAGAAATTGAAAAATGATACACTATCTTCTAGAGATGCTTTGTATTGGTCCACTTTTTACCTGCTTTCCCTGTTAGACCCTTCGGCTTGAATACGTAAAACAGTACTCTGTTTTTCGATGTTCAAAAAAAAAAGTCAAAATACGGCGGTTATATGAACTTTTTAAAAAATTTTGAAGCAAAAATCGTCACGTGGAATGCTCGTATAAAATCGTAAAGCAAAAATATAGCAAACAGCAATGCTACGCGATAGAAAATACATTTTACATAAAACAAAATCACTTCATATTAGTAGGTGCAATTCCAAATGAAATCGAACTAAAAATGCCGATTTTAAAAACTTGTATTCGAACGAAAGTTTGTATTCCGTTTGGGTTGGAGGAAATATGAGTTTTCCAGAGCATTTGGTAATTTTTTGGCTGTGTAACTTTTGTAACTTTTGAAAAAGGCATATCGAAAAATCTTTGATAATTTATATCTCAAAAACTATGAGTCCTACCGAAATAGTGTCTTGAAAAGAGTTATAGAGTATTGAAAAGTAAATACTCTTTTCAATACTCTATAACTCTATAAAACTCTATAAATGTGTTCAAGATGGTAAAACTTTTTTTGACGACCTTTGTGAAACATCGAATTTTTATGAATTTTCGAAACATCGAATTTTTGTATGTTAACAATCATTTTTAACCACAAATTAGTATTGTGATTCAAAATAAAAAAGCTCATTCTCAATCTCCTTCTAAATGCAGCAATTTTCGAAATATTTGAAAAAACATTTCTAATTTATTCTCTTTTTCAATTTTATTTTTTTTAAACATATATATATAGTTTTTAATTTTTTTGAAAATTAATTTTAAAAATTTTAAATAGAAGTCATGTAGAAAATTTAAAAAAAGCTCATTAGAAATCTCCTTCTAAATGTAGCCATTCTCTAGATATTTAAAAAAATATTTTTAATTTATTGTCTTTTTCATAGTAAATATTCCCTTTTAATATGTTTGTCGTGTTATACCGTCATGTACATGAAATTTTATGAATTTACTTATAATTTCCAACAATTTTTCCAGATACATCATTATGGTAAAAATATATGTTTAGGAGTTACGTTGAAAAACATTTGAAGACATGTTGGTTATTTCGTGTTACACAATCAAAACACGAACAGTAGAATTGAAATCCCAACAACACCTTGTTGATTCAACCGGACGTTATGGGTTCTCAGCTGTCGTAGTTTATGGCGTTCAATCATAATACGAAACGTATATCATTTAAACTCCAACAGTTTAGTTCTGGAATCCATACCCCATATATACAGTATTGCTGCCAGCTGAGCCACTAGCAAAAAAAAAGCGCATATTTATGTACGAACTCCTGCACTATGAAAGCAAACTATTGTTAGTAGATGTGGTGGATCGACTGGAATTCGATGACGAAGCTCTCCGTCGATCGGTTGCAACCAGATAAGCCCCATGCTCAACCCGATCGGGCTCAATGTTTATTATGAATTTAAAAAAACGAAACGAACGCAGCAGTTGTCAGTATGATTTAGAATTTAGTAAACGTCAACATTTTACGCCAGCTTTGCTTGCCGGCGGACCACGAAGTGAAGACGTGGGACGAATCCCGTTTGCTTGCGCCAATAGTAATAACACCCAGTTGGATGGATATTTTTAAACTGCTGTAAAACTGTCGTATCCGTTGGGTAAATATGAGAATATGAGGCAACTTGGTGCGTCCGATCGAATTGCGTGCGCACGTGATAGCCATCAAACATGTGTTAATGGACTACGCATGCAGAATGTACACAAACAGGACGTGATTAAATGACAGCTTGCTCCGGTTGGGGAACGATAGTTTTAATTAGTTCTGATAAATCAAATCAACTCTTTCCAGAATTGCGATTCGTGTTGATTGGAGGTAATTTGACCAATCGCCACCATTCCTATAATGCAATGCGCTATGAACCGATGCAGCAATGGTATAATAGCATTGACAGTGAAGCCATAACTCTCCGGTGCAAATCATCAGCTGAATTGCGCTCTCCATCATCGTATTATCACGTCCAAGCGAGGCGGCAGCAGCTATCTGTCACATAACTCATTTCGTTTTGCGCAGGTAATGGATCCCCTGAAACCACCGGAGCGACCTTCCGCCCTTGTTACCATCACCGCCGCGTTCAAGGTGTTCACGCGGTCGGTCGTGGATGATTACTACGGGTGAAGATCTAGATCCGGTGGGGGAAGGTAAGGTAAGGTGGTGGATAAGCAAGCGGCAGCCGCACGAACGGTGGTGATGTGATAATAAACCACAGCGCAATTTACGCGTCTGAAAAGAGAGAACATACGTATATCGCACCAAAATGGGAATACTTTGGAGTATCTGCTGCTCAATCGCACCCCAGTGGGAGGTGTTTGGAGGCGGAATGCGAAATGTGAGAATATGTAAATCTTGCAGATGAAATAAGAAAAACTGTACGGTATTTTAATCTGCTCGACGGCAACAGGCTTATAATTTATAACTTACATACCGAGGTGCCATCCATTCGTTTGTGGCTGACTATGTTTGGGTTTTTATCATCAACAGGCGCATTCTGTTGTTGGCAATAGTTCCCCGAATAGAAAATGATGTAATGTGTGTTAATTATCCATATTGAAAATCACGGTATTTATATGACGACTTGTTTTGGAACGGTATCAATTAGCAACAAATTGTGTTCCAATGACTAGAAAACAAATTCAAAATATTAGAACACAAAAAATATACTGTCGCGATGATCTACGCCGTTTTTTTTACCTTGGACATATAGAGGCAGCAACCCAAAATCTAAATATTCATTATCCTATGTACAATTTTAAATACGGTTCATTTCATTTAGAAGGGCCGTATCCAAAGTAACTGATCTTTCTTGATAACTCGTAACATAAAAAAATCGTAACTTGTAGTTCATCTGTCTGATTGAATTATGATGTTGAAAAGTCAATAACCTTTTCAGAGAAAACAAAATTTTGAATACAAAAGTTGAATTTAATATTAGAAAACTTTGAGAAATTCATGAAATATTAATACCTGAGAGGGCCACGTTTGCTGATTTTGCGTGGAATGGTTCTATAATCTATATAAATAAAAATGCAAGGCAAAATCTGTTGGTAAGCGGAAAACCCGAAGAAGGGATGGTCCGATTTTAACCTTCTTTATTTTGTTGTATTCGTCTCTTCCCGTAGATCAATATAGTGAAGAGAAAAATAGGAAAATTTTCGGAAAATCCTGAAGGAAGGTCGGAAAATTCGGAAAATTGAATTCCCACATGTTCGAAAATTACATCATAGTAAGCGTTGTTAGTCCATTCGATATTTGCGCTATCGAAATTGATCTTTGTTCGTAAGTGGAAATGGATTTTCAGGCGAAATAACGCATTTCCATATCTTATATCTATATAAATACAAATGTAAGGCAAAATCTGTTGGTAAGCGGAAAACCCGAAGAAGGGATGGTCCGATTTTAGCCTCCTGTATTTTGTTGTATTCGTCTCTTCACGTAGATCAATATAGTGGAGAGAAAAACCTGAAAATTTTCGGAAAACTTTGAAGGATGGTCGGAAAATTGAATTCCCACATGTTCGAACATTACATCATGATAAGCGATTTTAGTTTTTTTTAGTTAAGCGGTTTAGATTTATAAATAAAAATGAAAGGCTAAATGTGTTGGTAAGCGAAAAACCCGAGGAAGGAATGGTACAATTTGAGTCATCTATATTTCGTTGTATTCGTCTCTTCCCGTAAATCAATATAGCGGAGAGAAAAATCGGAAAATTCGGAAAATTGAATTCCCATATGTTCTACAATTAACTAAGTGTTGTCAGTTCATTTGAGGTTGGATATATTTTCAGACGGAATAACGCATTCCTATATCTTCACCTGTATAAACAAAAATGGAAGGCCAAATGTGTTGGTGTGCCCTAAACCCGAAGAAGGAATGGTCCGATTTGAACTGTCTTTATTTTGTAATATTCTCTGTACAAACATGTATTCCATGCAACGGAGAAACATGTTATTTCCAAATGCTTGAAGAATCTTGAACGAGAATTGTGTCTGAAAATAATTTTATATTATAAGGACGAATTTTTGTAGATGTACTAGACAATTTAGAGTAAAGGGAAATTGTAAAGGGTCAAAGGGTAATCAATCAATAGAGAGTTCAGTGATTGAACTCACTAACGTTCACTTAGTAAGAAAACGTGGATGTTTGAAAGTATTCGAATCAAAAATTCTATTTTGTGCGGGACGAAGTTCGTCGGGTCAGCTAGTGTTAAATAAAATCGGAAACGATTCTTCATTTCAACCCACGAATTTACTTAGGATCGTGGAGTGTACAACTTGCAATCATTACATTTAATTCAGGCGGCAGTTTGTCTTCTCCATAATCACGAATGGACATCTTCCACCCATAATTCGGATTGTGATAAACTCCTTCTTCAAGGAACAGATCGACTACGCCAAACTCATGGATGAAAACCCAGAAATGAAAGAAAAGTTTTGCCACGACGTCATCCTCCGCGCTCTGACCAACATAATGAATATTCGATTACGCCACGATTAAAACTTTGAACAGCACCGCACAAATTGTGTAATCGCCTTTCGCGGTGCCGAATCGATTAAGATCCGCTTTCCTGCGGGGTTGGTTAAAAATGGTTTCCTTGATGTTCGACTAATCTCTGCCGTAATGCCGCGCCCTGCCCCCGCAAGAAAATTTTGACCGCGAAAGGATTATGTCGGCCACCGAAAGCTTACCTCGGCTTGGCAAATAAGCGGCTGTCATTAGCAATTGATGAGGGTTCATTCAAGTCAGTTGTTTGGTCCACAGAAGCTACTGTTTTCTCGAGTCTCGTTGCCTCGCAATTTGCATTGATGAAATTACCTCTTCAACGATAAAGTTCAAACTTTCTACAGTTCAAATGAGAATAATAATGAGAGTCCGAGTCTCCAAACAGAGATTTTTTTTTTTATTTTTCAAATAGTGTATATCATCGTTGAAAATTATTATTCAGAGAACTATTAACTATATGAAAAGTCACACTTTTTGTATATACGCTGGACTCTGGACGCTGGAAATCGCGTATAACAATCGTGTGATTTTGAACAAATCGCGTAGAAAAAGAATCGGCCCGTCATCGTCACAGTCACACTCACAGGACTTCTCTTCCTAACTAGACGCTAAATAAGGTTGTGCCAAATCGCATAAGTTTCATAAAGTCGCCTAAAAAGGTCGAAAAAAAATCCAGCCCAATTGTGCGTTAATTGTTCTTTAGCAAATGACTCAAAAAGAGAGCAGTGCCGAAATTTGTATTCCAATCCATCTCATTCGGTCGTAGTTTTCACCTACGAACGTTGCGATGCGTGTTTTACCATCGTTTGAAGCTTGTTTCGCACCATCCCTTGTGGTTTTCAATAATCCCATCAGTTCCGGACGGCGAGTGACGTCAAATGGTTCAAGTTCAACTACAAACTATAGTCAGGCCATTTGCCATACTGTCCCGAAGGTGAATGACCTGCCTGTAGTTTGTCATTAGATAAGATTTGGAATTTTGTCCTCATATGTTATCGACTCGGGTATGAAATAGGAACTAAAAAGTGAAGTGGCCGCTTCAAATGCAAACACAGTGCAATAGAAGAAAAATAGGAAGGAAACGTTAGCTCCGCTTTTGCCAATAGCCCCAAACATCAAGGTTTTCCCTGATACAAAATCTGATAGCGAAATCGCTTCGAATAGTTGATAGTGTGATAGTGGTTGGTGAAGCACATTTACAATTACCTGTACAATGTGTGTCAGCAGCGAAAAAAACCTGCCACGATAGATAAGTGCACATTGACAACACGTGACAATTTGCGTCATATGGCCAGCTTGTGTATTGTTTACGTGAGAACAAAAATGAATCATGAATCAACCATCTTTTACAAAACCACGTAAGTGGAGTGGCTTTTCCGGCCCACAAAATCTTTTTACTAAAGAATTAAAGGGAGAAAAAAGAAATTTGAAAAAACGATTTATTTCTTCGTATTTCTGACGTTTAGACATATTGTAAATGTTCTTAGAAGGATTTTTTGAAGTTCTCATTACGTACCGAGTTTTATTCGTTAGTGTCGCGGCATCTTATATGGCGTCGAAATTTGTGTCGACACTAGAATACCCCTTTAATAAGAAAATTTTGGTGTCATCGACCCTTGTCAGGGATACCATAAATTTTTACTAAAAAAATCATTCTTTAATTTTTATAATGTTCATTTTCGTCGGAAATAATTTCGTAGTCCAACTTTAACAATGCGGTCAAGATGCTAAATGAATAGATGAAAATTTTTTATTTAATCATCCTCACTAATATCTGCGAGGATTCTTACGTTGTTTCAATGTTCAATGCTACTGAATTCGAAGATCATTTGAAAAGCGGCAAGAGTATTTATGTTGAGATGGCAGAAGACGAATCTTTCAGAATAACGGATGGCGAAGGCAGATAATTTTGAAGGATATGTATAGGAGATTTTTGTGTAGCGATTTCAATGACCCTCAATGTTAACTCCCAGAAACTTTTCCAGCTTAGCAAGCATCAACGTTGTTTTGAAAATGTTTTAAGGGGTTCTACTACGGGATTTTACAAGATCTGGAATCTCAATTTCAGAAAACAAACATTTGCAGAATTGGTTGACGAAAATTAAATACCTAAAATAATTAACGGTTCACTCGCACTTCTGGCATTTCTACGCCTTGTTTCTAACGATCTCACTACGCCTAATAAATATAATAAATAAAGCAAATGTGGTATTTGGAGTAAGTAAATGTAATATTTTGCAGAAAATAAATGAGTATTTTTCTCATGCAAATAAAACAATTTTTTTCTACAACGAGTATTTTTGATGGTACAGATTTTTGTAAGAAAAAGCACAGATGGAAAAGATTTTTACCCCCTCCGGTACAGATGAAAATGTGGCAACACTGAACGCAATTTCTTTCTCTAACGACCACAAAATAACGCAAAACCCTTCTCGCGTTACGTAATTTGGGATCGACGCCAAAAAACCTGTCTCAAAAGCTAGCTTATATATAACAATTCCACGCCAAATCAGCCGAAAAACAACCGATTTTGAAACTATCATCTGATTTTTTTTTTATTGTATTTAAAATACAATTTCTTCTCAAATAGTTACTAGTTCACCTCCCGCTTCTGATATTCTCGTTACAAACCGATCCTCGTCCTCGCCATCCCCCTTTGTTTTCTCCGCTTCCCGTGTCAGAATCTATCCAGAAAATGCATCTAGAACTGGCTCATGGATTGTTTTCTTTCGGGCAAAACCAAATGGTAAAGCTTTGAAGGTAATTCAGATAATGAAAGATCTGGACAGATTCACTTCTGTACCTGAAATTTGTAAGGCTAGATCGAACAAAGCGATAACTGAAACGGGTCCGTGGTGACCAAGTTGGCAAATTCAAGAGAATGCCTTCGATGAAAGTCAAAGTTTTGGAGTGTCGCCAACTCGGAAAAGTCTCCAATGAAGGAGGAAATAAGGGATTTACGTAGTTCGATTCGTTCCAAGTCACTTTTATTGGCTCCGCTCTCCCGCACTACGTCATGGTGGAAAAACTGAGGCTACCGGTGCGACTCTTCGTGCCAAAGCCCATGATTTGCAACAAATGCAAGTCAGTTGGTCATACAGTAGCTTATTGCGCCAACGAGTAGCGCCACTTGGGGAAAGCAACATGAGGGCGAATTCTGCAGCACGACTGAGCATAAGTTTCCTCCATATTGCAGGGGAACCCCGCACGTGCTCTCAGCTTGTGAAACTTACAAGAGTCGCTGGGTAAACAGAAGCGCTCTTTTAAGAAACGCTCAAAACGCACATTCGCGGATATTTTGTAGGGCGCATCTCCACTGGCTCAACAACAACATCCATTACCAACAAACAATGTCTTCGCTTCGCTGCCAGTTGACGAATTGGACACGGACACAGGTAACGAGGGCACAACGTTAATTTTCAAAGGGAATCCTCGGTGCAAAAATGTGACCACTCCCAAAGTTCAAGGACAAGTCCCTCTGGTGATACCCCCTGTTAGCTTGCCTAAAATACCGAGTGCAGCGGACGAGCAAAATCAGTTTCCTGTTGGCTTCCGTGGGAACAGTTCACCTTCGAACGATCCAACACTCGAGGAGACATCAAAAACCCCAACTGTCCCTGTTTTGACGTAGGACCACGTCTTTCATTTCTATACTGGGGTGTAAGTTCAATGTTTCGAAAACGAAAGCGTTACGCCGGAGATTTTGAGCGTTAACAGCTCCTAAATAACTGAACGAAATGGTATGATAAACACATCATTCGAAAGATAAAATGTCTACGCGTTATATGCTTGTTACTTTGTGATCCAAATAGCCCTAAAATTGCTTTCAAAACAAGCTATTGAAATCACACAAATCGGTATATAAGCGCGTACCGCTCGGAAATCCACTCAGTTATGATTGTGCAACGATTGAAGTACGATCGCTGGAATGGATTGATGTTTCCCCATCACAGACTTCAAACCATGGAGCCAACGGAAATCGGCGTTCAAAATAGATGCAAGCAGCGGGTACTTTTGTACTCGCTTGCGTATCTGGAAATTGGGATGTTTCCCTAACACAGACTTCAAAACCATGGAGCCTGTGGAACTCGGCATAGCCAATTAGATGCAAGCAGCGGGTACTTTTGTACTCGTTTGCGTTTTTGCAAATTGGAATGTTTCCCTAACACAGACTTCTAAATCATGAAGCCTGGGGAAATCGGCATTGCAAAGAGAGAGACCATTCTTTGTGTGGACACCGACTGGACAACATCGTTGCTGGACGAGTTGGACGGCGAGGGATCGAGTGCCTTTCTCAAGGCAATGAGGGTGGAGGTGTAGTGCAGGAGTTAGAGTAAAGTTTTCCAGGGGCCTTTCTCAAGGCTAGAGACGAATGAACTGAAAAGTTTAAAGTCTCTATAATACAAACCCATTCCATTCCATTGCAAAGAGATGCGAGCTGCGGGTACTTTTGTACTCGCTTGCGTTTCTGCAAATCGGAATGTTTCCCTAACACAAATTTCAAAACCATGGAGCCTAAGGAAATCGGCATTGCAAAATAGATGCATGCTGTGGACACTTTTGTACTCGTTTGCGTTTTTACAAATTGGAATGTTTCCCTAACACAGATTTAGAAAACATGAAGCCTGGGGAAATTGGCATTGCAAAATAGATGCAAACTACGGGTAATTTTGTACTCGCTTGCATTTTTGCAAACCGGAATGTGTTTTCCCAATACAGATTCCGAAACCAAGAAGTTGGGAAAATCGGCATTGCAGATATATTCATGTCGGCAATACTTTTATACCCCCATGCAATTTTACACTCCGGAATTCGTTTTGCTATCACGGTCTACAAAAGCGGGTACAAATGCAACGCTTTGGCTCGATTATTCGAGACTGCATTAAAAGATATCTCTTCATGTCGTTAGCTCACTGAACTTCTACTCATACCGTTTGATGATTAGGCAAAATGTTTGTTCGCAATTAAATTCGTTAATAGTTTCATTCATTCACTAGTTTAATAAATAATTTAATCTATACACACAAAAGATAGCTCTGCGCAGCGGCGATATCGTATCCAATGAGGAACATCCGAGGTGAGATTATTGATAATTGAAGAGATACAATTGATTACTAAGCCAACGACAGTCCTACGTCAACCTTGCAGTCATATCATAGGTATAACTCATTCATAGTTTTTCAGTCAAGTTCAACTTCCCAATCCGGATCTATAAAGTTTTCTGACAATGTGGATCAAATATTCCCGTGCTTTAATGTTTCCGACTCCTTCAGGACCATTGTCACCACAATGCTTCCAATAATAAAGATGTTTTTGCAACAACTGATGTGAACAATGGTTGTTCATCTCGATGGCTAATTTAATCAGAGAGGTCGGTGATCTCACTTCTTTACTGTGAAATTGTCGTTGTCTTATCCCTAAATTGAATACATTCAAATTTTTAATTCATAGCGTAAAATAAGATTGAAATGTAAATACACTATAGATATACGAATGGATTTAAGAATTGAGTGTGATCATCAATTGTTACAATCCTTATATCCAATCCTTTTCCTGAAAAAATATGTCACCGAGTAGACCGCGAGTAATCGGTCTTCTACCTTACTAGTCATAGATTTAAGAAAATTGTTCATATATATTTGTACAAAATTATTAAGAATTCGGCTCCTTAAAACTTTGTTTAACTACTTTTTTATTTTTTATTTTTATATTTTTTCTACTAGTTAATTAAACCGAACATTTATAACCAGGGTTTTTTTATAATTTGTAATTTGAAAAACTTTGTTTAACTACTTTTTTATTTTTTATTTTTATATTTTTTCTACGAGTTCATTAAACCGAACATTTATAACCAGGGTTTTTTTATAATTCGTTCATTTTTACAAGCTCATTTAGAGCTTGTAAAAATGAACGAATTATAAAAAAACCCTGGTTATAAATGTTCGGTTTAATGAACTCGTAGAAAAAATATAAAAATAAAAAATAAAAAAGTAGTTAAACAAAGTTTTTCTTTTGAATTTAACCGTTTTGCAATGTTTGGATGATTTGTTGACCGTTTCAGTTGTATTTTTTATAATGCAATTTTTGTAGTTTTCTGATGCTTCATCAACTAATACATTCACATTCAGAAAGTTAATCGAAACTAAGAGAGAGTATTGCCAACTTAGTGACGAGTTGGCGTGAAATCCTTCTGCTGCGGATGTTACCTTAAATCAAACAACGTAACGATTACACTAAAATCTTGTAAGCAATGGTTTCAACGTTTCAAGCAGATTTTCGGTCTATTTCTCCAAATTCGGAATATTTTTTCCGATGTTCGGAATTACAACATCGATAGAAAAATGGAAAATGAGAAATTTATACTTCTGAAAGTGAGATACTGACTTATGGAAAGTATCCGAAATTCATCAGATTCTTGATAAGATTTCCATATTCTTATGCACTTTAGTGAACTTGCTATCTCGACTTCACGCGGTTGAAAATTTTCTCTCGATTTCAGTTTATATAAACCAATGGAGTGTAAGGTATTTTGCACTAATTTCCAATCAGTGCAAACACAACGGTCGCGAAGTATTCGAGCAACACAACATACAATAGCCAGCTCAAAATGGTCGTCCGCTTATCGATCGTTCAATAAATTATTCAAATCACGTGTAGTCTGCACGCATTGTTGCTCACATTATGTTGCTTGGTTGTCCGTAATGACTCTGATGATATTTGGAGCATAATCGTGTTTTGTGTGGTGGTGAATGCCAACGGCCCCAAAAATAATACACTTTGGATAATGGAACTCCATCGTGTGCCATGTATGTTCATTAGCTATTTTTAGTATTCATCAAACGCCACACAACAGGTGTATCATCCCCCGTAGCCCATCCCATCGTTTCCACTGCCAAAAGTCCATCGAATGTGACACAAAAGTTCATCCCGATTAGAATTCGATTCATGTTCGATGGTTGCACGCAACTAATGGATATTTACCGAAATAGTCGATCAAGATGGCACCTCGAAATAACATGGAAGTCACCATGAAAAATTGAGGGACCACCTGATTGACCATCTCTACGAAAAATAACATCTGTACAGAATGTACAATAGAGCGATAAAATCTTCCCCCGCGATGGCTCCCGCCGATGAATAACGACGCACACACGACGCCATATGACACTTGAACATATGTATGTGTATGAATGTATGTTGATACCTCCCACAACCGGTCGGCTAATAATGGATGGAACTCTGTGTCCTATCACGCAGTAAACCACAACAGAACACAACTTCAAAACCGCATCACTCAGAGTTGACCGTGAACAGCGTTTGCTGTCCATTACTGCTACTTGGAGACAGTTATGGTTTTGGGCACATAAAAAATGCAAATGCTTATCGTCGTCGCGTTCATTGGAGGAGGTCCTAATTCGACGATGGTTTATGGGCCCCATCGAAGAATAAAAAACACACCTCTCTCCTCGAGCTTTATTGCGAATTTAGTACGACTGTGACTGATTTATTGCAGGTGATAAAACCATCGCAATTTTCTTCACCGCGTATATTTTCTCTCCTTGAGTAGTTCAATACAGTTGCGCTGATACTTGTTCACCATAACAAGTTTAGGAGAAAATTAAATTATTTGCTTTGGTCCCGATAATCCTTCTGAAAGCTTTTTTTTCGCGCTGAATTACCTATCTTGGTGCGATGTCATAATTTGCGCAAAGTAGTGACGTAAATAGTCACGATACTGTTGTTGGAAGAAAATGGAAGACGGAATAGCTTCAGCTAAAGAAAGCGAAAGAGTGAAGTCGGAAGCATTCCGGATGACTTACGTGTTCGTTGCTGTTGTTGGCTGGGAATCACCCCCCATTCCTACCGTACCGTATAATCGGGTCTTGTGCCGAAGTGCACATTGTAACCCATTCCAATTATCTTCAAGTTTGCTGCCGGTGGTTGTCGAGCGTGAGGAAACGTGACACTGGGATGAAATGTTACGCAAGTCTCACAGCTGTTTGTAGGAATTAAAAAATTATAGGAGGTTGTGTCCAAGATACGACCGCATTGTTGACGTAGAACTACGCTGTTATATTATATTATAAAAGTCGCTTATTTAAACCTTCGGATATTATTCAATAATGCTGTGAAATTTCAGAAACAACTGCTTAGTAGAACAATCTCTGAAATGTTTTTTTTTCATTGTAGAATCAATTGACGATAATTGACTGATTATTCATTCTTGCCTTCGCAGAACAATACACTAGCTGATCGTATGTCGCAATTTATTTCATGTCAATGCATTGAAAAATTACCTCGAACGCTATTACGGTGGCCTTTTTCGCAATTGACATAGACATAGTTACAGTCGATTATATCAATATATCTTTGGCACCACATGGAAACAACAACAATGACAACACTTGCAAGTATCAAATATCATGCTACATGTTATTTAGTATTGCCTCAGTGGAATTGCACCTCCAGGCATCGTTCGTACAACGTAAACCAAGCGCCAAACAAGCGTTCGCCATAGCATGCATACAGAGTCATACATTGGTGGCTTGAAACTACTAGGAATATAAACACTTCTCATCATTTTGCGCTGTTCTAAAAAGAAACACTTCTGTTTATATTACTGACCTCGAAAAAAGTTGCATTACTTTCTTATACTCGAGATAAGCGCAGCTGTCACCCTTAGTGGAGGAAGTTTTGCTACTGGCAAACGAAACCTAATCACATACAAAATTCCAGAACGACATTCATTTTCTTGGTGATTAAACAAGCGAAATAAACTCTTTTTAATATCAACAACCTCGAAAACAGTAGCATTGCTTCATTATGATCAAGACTAGTGCAAATGCAATCCTAGTTGAAGGCAGTTTTGCAACTGGCACGCGAACCCAAATAACTTATAATATTCCAGTACGACATTCAAGATGCTTGGTATTTCCCAAATGATTCTTTGGTGCACAACCTTATCGCCTGTTTCGCCATAACGTTAGTTCAATACATTCATGCAATGTCAAAAGCATCATCGAAGCCCTTATGATGACGGAAAACAAACAATGTTCACTGCTTGGAAAAAGACTGAACTATGCCACCCAGTTTGTACTCTGCTGTATCACCCATCGATGCGAATTCGCTGATGAATTTGTCAAGCGCAACCGCCTTCACCACCAGCGGGGGGAGCTGGTTGCTGCCTGGGTAACGGCGTTTACATTTTCGACCGACGCGCCAAAGTCACTTACTTCGCTGTTGTTCGATGCGAAGGCTCGGTTCAGTGCGAACGCTTTTCACTGCACCAACATCGCGTGCATCATTAGATGACGCTTGCCTCGAAATTTATTGCCCCTGGCAATGCGCTCGTTTTTCGCAGGGCTCGAGCCAGCCTTCCTCTTCTTCTTGCTCATCACACACTACGCGAAGCGTCCAATTTATGACACTATACGAATAACGCGAAAACGAACTGGAAAAACCACACGACGATATCCAAGTTGAATTACCACTGGTGGGGTCCAATCTTAGATCGAAGTGCAGCGAAAGCAAAGTGAACTGGATTGCTCAACAGTCCGATGCCGAATGAAAGTTTGCCTCAGCGAGATCCACTGTTTATACTCTAGGCAAGTATTCCCCTTCATTCTTCTTCTTTTTCTTTGTTCACGGTGACTTTATATCCTACGATTTCCCCTTCGTTGGTCGTCGATAAGTTGCTTGTTATTGACAGCTCTGTTCGGGAAAGCACACAAATGGACTGAACAAATGTATGGGAAAATAGAAACGCTTAAAGTTTTCATGAATTTTAACCATTTACAAACCAAGGGATTCTAATGTATAGCATATTAAACAAATCTTATGGAATTTCCGATTCGTTTAGTATGTAAGTCGCCAAAATCCGTTCGCGGCAAAAATAGTTATTAACGTTAACTTTATTTCATAAAAACGTGACCTGTTTTCTGATTTGGCACCCTTAACGAAAGACGTAGTTCTACGTCAAAAAAAAACGGGGTTTGTCCAATATGGTGTTGTCCAAGGGTCACCATTGACCCTTGAGTTGGGTGGTGGATGCACTGCCCATGATTGCATAGGAGACGTAAAGGGTGTGTCACATCAAATTGCATCACGGAAAAAACGCTGTAGAAATTCGCCCAGTAGACCGATCCTTTTGAAAATTTTAGACAGTAAAATAAAAACTATTAAACAACTTTTGGCATTTTCTTTTTATTCATACTTCGAGCCTAAGCCCGTATGCTCGCACCTTCCTCTTTACCCCGTCCATAAGGTTCTGTACAACGTCAGGTTGTAGTTTTTTTTTAACAGAAATCCATTTTCTCTTGAAGTCCGCCTCCGATTTGACAACTTTCGGGTTCTTCCGGAGGGCCTGCTTCATAATCGCCCAATATTTCTCTATTGGGCGAAGCTCCGGCGCGTTGGGCGGGTTCATTTCCTTTGGCAAAGGTGACCCCGTTGGCTTCGTACCACTCCAACACGTCCTTTGAATAGTGGCACGAAGCGAGATCCGGCCAGAAGATGGTCGGGCCCTCGTGCTGCTTCAATAGTGGTAGTAAGCGCTTCTGTAGGCACTCCTTAAGGTAAACCTGCCCGTTCACCGTGCCGGTCATCACGAAGGGGGCGCTCCGCTTTCCGCAAGAGCAGATCGCTTGCCACACCATGTACTTTTTGGCAAACTTGGATAGTTTCTGCTTGCGAATCTCCTCCGGAACGCTGAATTTATCCTCTGCGGAGAAGAACAACAGGCCCGGCAGCTGACGAAAGTCCGCTTTGACGTAGGTTTCGTCGTCCACTACCAGGCAATGCGGCTTCGTCAGCATTTCGGTGTACAGCTTCCGAGCTCGCGTCTTCCCCACCATGTTTTGCCTTTCGTCGCGGTTAGGAGCCTTCTGAACCTTGTATGTACGCAGGCCCTCCCGCTGCTTAGTCCGCTGGACGAATGAACTTGACAAAATCAGCTTATTGGCGACATCCCGGACCGAACTTCTCGGATCACGTCTAAACTGCTTAACTACGCGCTTGTGATCTTTTTCACTGACGGAGCATCCATTTTTGCCGTTCTTCACCTTCCGGTCAATGGTTAGGTTCTCGAAGTATCGTTTTAGTACTCTGCCGACCGTGGATTGGACGATTCCCAGCATCTTACCGATGTCCCGATGTGACAACTCCGGATTCTTGAAATGAGTGCACAGGATTAATCCACGACGCTCTGTTTCGTTCGACGACATTTTTCCAAATTTACGAAAAATTTACAGTGAAGCATGGCCAACGTGATCTATACACTCTTATCTGATTATAAGCGAAAGCTGAAGATATAATTCCTAAAAATTAAATTTCTACAGCGTTTTTTTCCGTGATGCAATTTGATGTGACACACCCTTTAATCGACAACACCATTTGTGTTGGGAAAACGCATTTTTGTTGTTTTTTGGTCTACAAGCATAACCATGCAAATTTCCGATGACATGATCTGTTCAGTTGAAGGATATTATTGGCAAATAGAGGGCCTAGGTGATGATAACATATTTTTTTTCATTTGGAAAACACTTGCGTCTATTTATGTGGACAATCAATCGTTTCGATGAACATTTGTCCGCGTAGCTAGATGTAATCACAAGGTTGCTCTGTTTGTAGCGTTAGAATTAACAATTCCGATAATAGTCAAAACGTCTCCATCGGTAGTTTCAGTTGTTATCGGATAAAATCAAAAAGGCTTGGAAGAAATTTAGTGAAATGTCTGGATAAGGTGCTATTGATTTGTTGCGAGTCTATGATAGTACTTTTTTCCTGAAAAATACTCTGATAAGAACAGCAAGAACAAGAACAGCAGATTCGTGTTTTTTCAATTAATTAAATTTGTAAAGGCAATCGGCAATGTTGTTAATTTTAGCAACATGATTTACCGATATCACGATCAATCGCATAAGGATGGTGGAGTGACTTACTCCAACGGTATGAGTAAATGCTGAATATGTGGAATAATTCAATGTTGAATCCAAGGGGTTATAATGCTAAGAACCAATATTATTTTAATTTTACTACTGATCTGATTGTTCCATTATCTTCTTGAAGATTCAAATGCAGAAATTTAGGTAATTATAACATTAAAAAACACAATTTCTCCTCTTTGTTCATCGGGTACAGAAAATAGTAATTATATGAGCAGCGTTTAAATGGTTTCTTATATTCATCTATTAAGAAACACTAACACTAAGACTAGGTTGGACTCTGCAAATGTACATTTAGCTTATAGCACATAATACTGACAATTGTTGATTTTCGAACGATGTATGAAAGTTGTATGGAACTACGTCTGTTATGCGGACAAACAGTGATTTTTCGCAATCTTACTCAAATGTTTTCGAACAAAAAATGTTTGTTTGCATGTTGAGCAAACGTATTACATTGTGTAGAATGCGAAACAGCGAAAAAGTCGATTTTATTCATTTTGTCGTTTACGTCTCATGGGCAGTGTAACAATTCTATGAAAAAAAAAATTTTTGGATTCCGATTCCGATTTTGATCAAACTTTGCACATTTAACATTCCTTTGTCGAAAAATGTCTGACTAGTATTTTTTATTACGTTACGGTAATAGTAATTTTGTAAATTCCCGAGACCATAAAAACAATAAAAAAATATACATAAACAATGATAACGGAAACAATATTTTAATCTTTTGCAACTGAAATATTTTCCTAAGAAGACGAGATGATTGGCTAATTTGATAAATCGATCATCAGAATCGGTCCAGTAGTTCATAAGTTTTTGAAAAAAGTCATTTTAGGAAAAAAGTGAAAAAAGTGATTTTTCGGACCACTCTACATCGGAAATGGCCACCCTAGCGAAAAAATAAAAGAAAATACGGGTCTAATCATTTGCGATAAAGAACAAATCTACCACTTTTCACGAAAGTCTGAGAACCACTATATCGGTTTGGCATGGCATGGCTGTTTGTTCAGGTTGTGTAACATTTACCCGAATGTATCAAATACTCGAATAAAGAAAGAAACACTCCGATAAATCAGATTACACCCATACCTCGCTTTACGGCCTAGATCCGTTCCACGAAACTTGGCCGCAAAGCGAAAAGACGTATAAGGAATTAATTATTATAATACAAATTCATACAAATTCAATCGGATCGGTGCCAAATTTATAAAATATTTAACATGGTTTATTATTCAATGTGCGTTTGGCTTTTTTCATTTCAAATCGAAATAACATTCATGACAAGTACATACATTTGTACATTATATGATAATAGACTCCGACAACCAACAATAAACCATAAACAAAAATGAAACAACTTCATGTTACATAAAATATGTGTATGTATACTGCAATTCCATACCAAACCACCACTATATCGATATATCGATCATCTGAATTTGTTCAGTGGTCCGAAAGATATGAATTTTTGAAAAAAGTCATTTTTGGAAAAACTTTTGGAATGAAGAAAAAAGAAATACGAGTCCGATTTGAAGCCGTAAATCGTAAACCAGAGTTAATTGAAGAGGGCCGTTATAGCGAAATGCCGTATACAGAGCGGCCGTATAGCGAGGTATGAGTGTATAAATTTTGATGAATATCCAGAGAATTATTAGAAGTTAAGACGCGTCCATATTACGCCAATCGGCCTTGGCCTCCCGGTAAAGCCGACTAAATGTGGACGTATCGCCCGGGCTTGCCGACGTGCCGAAACCCGACTCGAATCAAACCGAACCTAACCCGAAACAAGTGGTTCCGGTTCGAGAAAGTCGAACCAAAACAAAACGATGTAAATTAGCGTTGACGACATTATGCTCCGTGTGTTCGTGAAGGCTTCGTGCATCCGATGGGGCTTCGGCTTCGTGCACCCAATGGGGCGTCCACATTACGTAACAAACCGAATATGCCACCTGGTACAGGCCGATCGTTCGATTCATTCGGCATAATGTGGACGAGCCTTTAGAATAATAAGAATTATTCAATACAACATGACATAGCATCAAAAATACGCAGTAAAAAGAAAACTTGTGATGCGAGAATTCGAAAATGATGCGGGAGATTTCGCTGATTGATTTTTGGATATTGGTGTAAACAAAAAAAAAATTAGGGATTGTATCCGAGACACGACCGCTTAGGACTAACGTAGGACTATGCAATGTTTTTTTTTAATTTGTTGGTTTATCATTTCGGATATTATTTGCGAATACGTCGAAATTTCATAAATAAATCTTTAGTGAAAAGTTCCGGGGACCCTGAAAAGTTTCAACGGCTTGCGTGGTTTTGTAGAATCATTTCGAGAAGCAACGATTCTTTCTTGCCTTTGCGAGAACAGTACATTAATCGGTCATATGTCGCAATTTGTTTCTTCATATCAATGCACGCATTTAATTGAGTATTTAACGAGAGACATCTTCCGTGCATCGCCATTCAACAAGCATCAAACATGCGTCTAACAGATGCACACAGTTGCAGCGATAACAATGAAACATCGAAACACACTTTTTGTGAAATATTCGCTAGCGTTCACAGCTCTAGGGAAAACATAAAACACTAAACGAGCAGAATAAGCGACCTTTGTTGTTTCGGACGCAGAAAGAGTCTGAGAATTTTCCTCAAAGGAGATGCAATACTTATACGCCAGCGACAGTTTATTCACTACGCAAGGGTGGAGTTTACTTCCCAAATATTCTCTTTTCGCTATCCCCCTTGGTTCTTTCTATTCTATCGGCTGCATAAGTTGCCCGTTATTGACAGCTGTTCGGGAAAGCACACAAATGAACAGAACAAATGTATGGGGAAATGGCAATGCTTCCAATTTTCATCAATTGAAACCATATACAGACTACGGGATTGTAATGTATAGCATATCAAACAAATCTAAGAAAATTTCCGATTCGATTGGTATACAAATCGTTAAAATCCGTTCGCAGCAAAAATAGTTATTAACGTCAACTTTATTTCATAGAAACGTGACCTGTTTTCTGATTTGGCACCCTTAATGTAAGACGTAGTCCTACGTAAAAAGAAACATGTCACTTTCTTTCCTTTTCGTATTGCTCCTTAAGAAATCATTTAGAAAAGAACAAGGGCTTTGGAATACTTTTTCGAAATTGGAACAGGTAATACTAACATGGAAAATATAAAGAATAAATGTATGAAAAACGTGAAATCTGTTTTTCCCCTCCTCCGAAAAATTTAAATATCTCATTCTATGAATTTTATGGTAACTGTTTGAAATTCACAGCTTTCTTTGGCTACGTGATCCAAATTTCTGGATAATGTTTACAATCGAATCGGAAAGTCCATTATTCATGCAAAATTAATAATTTAAACTCACGTAATATACGAGTTTTTGGATATTTAATGAACAAATGTGATCATCTCAATAACTTCTATCAGAAATAAATATAAAAATACTTTCTCATAACATATAGCTGTAAGTGGTACATTCGGTAGAATGTTAATTCGGGTGGATTATCCATTCGGGTATTCGTTACATTCGATGGATTGGAAATCGGGTGAACATCTTTTGGGTAGCTGTCGTTCGGGTAACTGTCTTGTTCAATTTTTTCATATTTTATCTTAAAACCACAATGCGACTACATCAGTTCAATGTAACTTCTCACTTGACTAATCTGCCGTTCTACGCATAGTTGTCCCATTTTCCAAAATCAGCAACTGAGACAAACGCCATCAAAGTTTTCTCGCATATTTGTCTCCCAAAAGCTTTAAGCATTTCAATTTAGCAATACACCGGGTTTTTCATAAGCACTATACTATTGTTTAATGAAATGTGATGAGATCCCCTCACCTCACTTGATTGCGGGTTTAAAAAAGAATATCAACATGGGACAATTGAACTTGATGTTGTTTTTTGATATACAATAATTATTTTTGCGTTTTTCCGAAAGATTATGCATAGAAACATCGTTTTATGAAGAAATGAGTGATCTGCGACACCTTCGCAGAATATAAATATCATTGTTATTAGACATTCGCTAACAAGGTGTACACGTGTTCTGGTAAACTTTTTCTTATTTGTTTGAGAATTAGTTCGTTCTTCAAAACCAGAAATGAGTGCATGAAATTCTTGTACTTGATCCGATTTATTCGATATGGATCTACAAAAAATACACGGTGGGACGGTTATGTATAGAATATCGACATGGGAAAATTTAGCTTGATGTTGTTTTTTTAAAGCTGGGAACAAACTATATGTTTTTTTTTGTGTTTTTCCGTTATGAAGAAAAGTGAAAATCGTCAAAAAGTAACATGGGACAACTATGCGTAGAACGGCAGTAATGGAGATGCATGATAGTTTTGAGGCAAACAGATCTTAAATAACTATAAATTTATATAAATAAAGTGGTTCTTGTGTCCGATTTATCTCGAAAGCGTTTCGATGGATTTGAATTATTATTTTGAAGCGTCAAAATTATGTACCAAAAAAGCTATGGAAATCAATCGGAGAGTTGGAAAAATATATAAAATAAAACCTATGCATTCAGCGAACTTCGTTTAGTTGTAAAATAAAAATGATTTGATGTCCGTATGTCACGATTTGTGTCGGAAGCGTACCAATGGATTAGAATGATTATTTTTGAGTTTGGTGCATTTAAGTCTGCGTCAGGTATGTATGAGAAAAAAGTTATGAAAATCAGAAAACATATAGAATTGGATTTTTCGGTCTACTAATTCACTGCTATTATCATCCTATGGATTCAAATAACATCTTTTTTTGATGTTTGATGTCCCTATCAATGACGTGAATATGAACCCATAATTGGTTGATGTTCTGATAGGCCGAGGCGAATGAACTTTGTAGTTCGAAACCTCTGTAATAAATGAAAATCAATCTATCTGTGATTCAGCTGACTTTTCCGTTAATCAAGATCGGTGATTCGCCGTTCAAATCAAACCTCTGAACAAGGATGACTTCAAGATTGCGTTGTGTAGCTGGCAAAGTCAAATTTCCACCGTAGATTGATTCACATTTGCGAATTTTTGTTTTTACGGATATTCACAATAATCAATACATTTCTTGACGAATGCCCACAAATACAAGGGTTGCCTTCCAATGATGTCATTCGATGGAAATATCATTGTATATCATTTTCCATAATTTTCATCATTTTCAATTCTAGGGGCAATTAACCGACGTTCATGACATTTAGTCGTATAATATCACATGTAATTGACAATGAAATAAATGAAAAATTAAATATTTATTTTATTTTTCTAAAAATGATATTACTGTTTTATCTTTTTCAAAATTTGAAATTTCAATTGTTTATTTTTATTAGAACCGGCATGAGAACACCATATATAATAATTGAGTAAAATTTGATCAATATTTTTCAGTGAATAATGTATGATTACAGAGAATTTTTTTTCAAACTTGAATATGGAGTAATTGTTTCCGAAGTGCACTTTTTTTTTTGCTGGTTAACAACAACTCTGTCAAAAAGAACCTTTTGATCAAGGAAGTGGTTATTCAGTTATTCTTTTAAGAAAAGTTCACTAATTTGGGATATGCTATCAAAAAATAAATAAATACAAAAATGAAAAATGTAATTCTGGGTATCCAACATCATAAGGATAAATTAAAACATTATAATGTTTTATAAAATTGGAGAGGGTTAGAGTAGCTGAAAAATGATTCGGATATCTGAAAGATATCTAAATAAACTCGCATACGTCTGAAACTAAATGGAAAATATGTAGATATTGGCATCATTCATTTCATGTTCAACCTGTAAACTGAACTTTAACATTGTAAGCATTGTTTATATTTCCATATTTGTAAGCATATTTTTATATTTAGCCTCAAACCGTGGTTCAAAAGTCTGGACTTGAGTCGGGACTTTATTCGCACTTTCTCCCGACTCATGTCCAATCACTGTTCGTTAGATGCACTACTCTTCCGTTTCAATCTTGCCAGCAGCAATCTCTGCGTTTGTGGCCAAGGTTATCACGACATCGAGCACGTTGTTTGGTCGTGCGAGGTGTATCTGGTCGCCAGATCGAATTTAGAAAACTCCCTTCGGGCCCGAAGAAGACAGCCCAATGTGCCGGTGAGAGATGTGTTGGCTCGGTTAGACCTTGATTACATGTCCCATATATATGTTTTCCTTAAAGCTATAGATCTTCGTGTGTGATTGTCCCTACATCCTTATACCCTCCTTTCCTTCCTTTGCGGGTAATTCGTCCCCTTGCTATAAATAGTAGAATAAGTTGAAATGTAAATAAACTATATATAAGTTAACTACTTTACCGAACCAAAGGGATTTTTAAAAACTAAATCATAGATGTTTGTTTCAATTTTGAATTATGACTGACTTTATTCTGATCGATTCTTCCCTTAAATACCTATCCGCTATTTATGAAAGCAAACCTTGTTGATGTCTTCTCATTCAGCGCTGGTAAAATGTTGACACTTAGATTTCTCGGTGCAATATTAGTAAACATTGGTTGAGTTGATCGTGGCATTGGTGCTAGATGATGATTCGCTGTTATCTTCTCGCTACGATGATGAATGAACGTTAGCTAAGTATCGGACTAGATAAAGATTCCATTCGGATGGTTTGTAAACACCAGATAATGCTGGATGGTGATGATTCGTAAGTATTCCTCGGTGCGTTTGTTGAATGATGCAAGATGTTGATGTTTGGAAAGTTGAACGGTAATCGTTGGTGGTGTGATTCGTCAGCATTACATTGGTTGCATTAGTTGGATGATGAAAATGTTGATATTTGGAAATATGAACGGTTGATCAGCGTTTTCGGAAATTCGTTGATACGAAGTTTTATTTATGTTTTCAGAATCGGGAAAGTGAATGTGGTTGATGAATCATCCTTTGGGAAAGTGGATGGTGATAACTTCTCCCCCCTTTGGAAAGATTCGTCTCGAATCTTTGTGTGATTCAAAAGAGTTAATTCTGAGGATGGTTTTGATTTGTCTAGGTTTACTTCAATTTTTGTTTCTCGTTTTCTTCTTGCGGATATGAGTATCCAGAATCCTAGACTGCATGATATAATTGATAGCATGAGAAATCCGTTGATAGTGACGTTTTTATTGGCATTTTGACTAATTTTTATTTCATCAATGTGTCTTTGATTTTTAATATTTAGTTTATGTAATTCAACAATATCAGGTTGATTTTCTAGTATTGTTTCGTTTATTATTACTCCAATTGTTGGAATAAGTTTCATTTCATCATAGCCAATTGATTTCTTAGTGTCGTATACTTCGTTGTTGATTGTGATTATGCAATCATCAAATGTAATTAGAATCGTGCCTGTTAATATTCTATTCGTTGGATCACAACTCGAGTTTATGGTTATGGGATCTATAGCATTTATCACTAGCAATGTGTTTGTGTTGATTTGTTTTATTTTTGAAGAAACTATAGATTCAGTGTATGGACATGTAGCGTTTTGTCCCCAAAGTGTGTTATGGATACATCCATCTCCTGTGACATTGATTAACCTATGTTGTTGACAGATTCGATATTGTTCTATGATCGGACAGTGACCATTACTGACAAATGTTGACGCTTTACTTGTGATGGCGATGTTGTAGTTTGATGATACAGCTCGATTGTTCAAGGGTATGCTTTCATAATTAATATAATGATAAGTTCCTTGCAAGAATATTGGTATTTTTTAAATGAAAAATATATTTGAATGATTATGGAAAACTTCTATTTCTAATAGCTCGTAAATCTCATCTATTGTATTTATATTCATATTTTGACATTCTAGTTTTTCCAAAACAAAATTTGTTTCATTCGGACTCAGAATAGATTTTGATAATATTTGGCAAATTGGATCGATTCGAAAATATCTTTTAACTTTTTGTCTAGAAATTCCATATTAAAAATTGTATCATATGTCAATTGCCTAATATGTATTATGCTATCCAGATCTCCTATTTTTGACAATTTTTTGAGTATTTTTGATTGTTGATTGTTTATTGTTTCAATAATTACATTCATTCTTGTTTCAAAGTCCTTATTTATTTCAATTTGCCTCTCATTATTTTTGATAATTTCATTTATTTTACCTTCAGTCTTGTCAAGTGTACGTTGTATATCCTTCATGTCATTGTCGTCTAAATTTCCAGTAATAGATTTGATTATTGTTCCTAAAGGGTTCAAAATACCCCGTTTCGTTCTTTTCAAAGGCTTCAATTTGTAAAATGATTCCAAGAGGCTTTTTATTCTTGCGTCCAGAACGTCTTGAAATTCTGTCAATGAATCGTTTTCCTTGAGAATTTTCAAAGTATGATTGAACATTTTAATGTTACTTTGAAATTTCTCGATGTCAATTTTATGAATGTGTAGATGGTGTGTTCTGACTATTTTTGTCTCTCTTTCTTTGAAGGCGATGATACCTGTGTGTCTTGATAGGTCCGTTATTGTTATTGTTGCCATTGCTATCTGAATGTACCTAAAACGAGATAATAATTTGATTATTCAAATCTGTTTTATTCTTTGGAAATCCTTTCGCTTGCTCCAGTAAACCTAAAAAAAGAAACTGTATTATTAAGAGTAAATAAATCTTAGCCTATTTTCTAATTTTAAAATATTGAAACTCATTTAAAGATAGATTGTGCGTCTACGTTTGTCTGCGTCTTTTTATTTTGGATTTGTGTATTTTTATATTTCTTGTGTCTTCGAATGTCTTTGTTCTGTCCCTGGAAACAGTGCTTATTTTAAATGGATATTTTGTTTTGCTTTTGATACCTTGTCTAGCAACATATACTGTGTCATTAGGGCAGAGGCTTGGCTCAATTTCTCGATTTTTGTTATGATACTTATGATTACTGGTTTGTTTTTCTTTGAGGCGAGTAACCGCCTCGTCATAAATTTTATTTCTATTGGTAATAATGTCGTCAATGTTTAATGGTCAGGTTTCAAATTTGTGCTGGAGTGAATTGTCTTATTGTAGTGAGCCAGAGAAATTTTAAATAATTCTTTTTCGCTGATATTATCGTATTTGTCCTGTAAACACATGTATATTTCGCTTAATGTAGAGTGGAATCTTTCGACTGTTCCGTTCATTTCACTTTTGTTTGATGCTGTAAAATACATATTGGTGCCGAGATCTAAGAGCATACCTCTTATTTCCGCAGATTTTAGTGAAGGTTCATTGTCACATACAATTAGTTTTGGACATCCATATGTTGTTATTAGTTTTATGATACCTCCCTTGATATCTGGTATTGATCTTGATTTTATTGGGAATAACATACCAAATTTCGATAATTTATCGACAGCTGATATGAAAATGTTCGGTTGAGCAATAAAAATGTCTACATGAAGAATATCCATAGGTTTTTGGGGTATGGGTGTTTGTGCGTACATTATTTTATATGGATGTCTTTCATATTTTGATTTTTGACATGTTTGGCATACTAAGATAAATTGGCGAATTGTTTGTTTCATGTTAGGAAAATAGTAATTTCTGCTTATTTCAGCCAAGTTTTCTTCGATTCCTCTATGTGCTCTACCGTGGATTGTTTCTATGACTTCATTTTTTTCTTCAGAGAGTTTTAAGTCGATTAATAATTTTTGAGATATGAAAATTTTTAGTTTTTTGTTTCTGCTAAAGTAGTTTTTGTAAACTATTTGGATAATATTCATTAAGCTTTCGGGACAGTAAATACAGTTGGTTCTTGTATAATCCAGTTTCGTTTTGAAAATTCGTATTAGTGCTGGTACGCCAAAATTAAATTTGCTTATAGTATGTCGAAAAACTTTTGGGAAAACTTGTTCAAAGTTTTCTTCCTCATTTTGATCAATTTTTAGAATAAGTTGATTGGAAAAAGAATTCACCGGCCTTTCTGTACAAGGAATGTATTCAGAATCATCTGTGTCGGTTGAGTGTTGTGTTGCCATATCAGATGATACTTCTTCGTTTTGAACTTCATCGTGTACGTTCATTTCGTGTGGAATTCTTGATAAGCCGTCAGCAACTACGTTTTGCTTACCAGCTTTGTATTGAATATCGTATGAATAATCCATTAATGCAATCATCCATTTTGCAATTTTTGTCGACGGATCTTTTAGATTCATCGCACCAGTCAATGGCTTATGGTCTGTGAAAAGAGTAAATTTTTGACCGAAAAGATAAGGCAGGAAATATTTTGTTGCCCAGAAGATGGCAAGTAACTCTTTCTCTATAGTTGAATACTTTTCTTCATGTTTGTTAAGAGTTCTTGAAGCGAAGGCAATGGGTCTATCCTTCCCTATCGGGCCTTGTGAAAGCACTGCACCTATTGCGTACTTCGATGCATCAGTAGTTAAATTGAATGGTTTACTGAAATCTGGATATTGAAGGATACAAGAGCTTGTCAATACTTGTTTACATTTTTCAAATGCTTCCAAAAATTGTTCACTGTGTATAATTTTTTCATCCTTTCTCAAGCATTGGGTAAGAGGTTTTGTCAATCGGCTAAAGTCTTTGATGAATTTTCGATAATATCCTAAAGTTCCTAAAAATGATTTTATATCTTTTTCTGTTTTAGGGATTGGCCAATTTTTGATAGCATCTAATTTGTCAGGATTCGGTTTGACACCGTCTTCTCTGATAATATGTCCAAGAAATGCAACCTCTTTCTGTAGAAATTCGCTTTTGTCTAGTTGCACTTTTAGATTTGCTTTTTCGAGAGCGTTTAGTACTTGAGCAAGGTTATTATAATGTTCATGAAGCCCTGTACTGAAGACGATGATGTCGTCCATGTATACAATACAAATTACGCCCACTAAACCTCTTAAAACTGTATTCATGAGGCGTTGAAAAGTTGCCGGGGCATTTTTAAGCCCGAACGGCATTCTAACATATTCATTATGACCACCGTCGGTAGAAAAGGCAGTTTTTGCTATATCTTTTTCGTTCATGCCTATTTGATGGAATCCCGAAGCAAGATCTTGCGTAGTGAAATACGTACTTCGGCCTAATTTGTCCAATATGTCTGAGATGTTAGGGATTGGAAACTTATCATCCACTGTTTTTGAATTTAATTTTCTATAATCGACAACTATTCTCCATTTTTGTTTTCCTGAGGAATCTCTTTTTTTTGGTACAACCCATATTGGGGAGTTCCAAGGGGAATTCGAATGTCTAATGATGCCTTCGTTGAGCATTTTCTGAATTTGGATACTAACTTCCTCTTTGTGGCAATGAGGGTAGCGGTAACTTTTTTGATAAACTGGGAAATCGTCTTTTGTATGTATTGAGTGTTTTATTTCAGTGGTATTTGAGAGTGTTTCGCCTTCGATATTGAATGCTGTCTGGTATTCTTCTATTATTTTTAGTAATTTTGCTTTTTCCTCTGAATTTAAGTGATTTAATCTCAATTGGTCAACAAGTATTCTGTATCTTCTGCTAATGGTTGTTGTATCCAGGCAGTTCAATTCATCATTTGTTTCGTATTGTTCAAAGTTATTCAGTTCTATTTCAATTGGGAAATCTAAACTGAGTATTTGCTCTGAAGTGGAACTATTTTCAACTACCAAAAATGCTTTGTGGTTTTCAGCATGATATAGTCCAGCATGAATTGAAATATTCGGCAATAGTTCTATACAATTTTCAATATAAAAATCTCCTTGTTTTTCTGATACAGGCATCTCGATATGATTTATTGATTCTCCTGAGATCTTTTTAACAAGTACAGTAGGGTATTTCCTGTACATTTTAATGTTTTTCCCAAATATTGATATTGTGTTAGATGTTGTATCTATTTTTGCATTTAGTTGTTGCAATTTCTCATATCCTATGAGACCGTGGAAAAAATCATGAAAGTCAAATAGATGAAATGAGAATTTATTCTCTGTTAAATCTGGAAATGGATTGAACATTACATAACTGTTAATAGCGTGTTTCCCGGAAATATTCGTTACATAAGTTGGTACAGATAATTTAGTTGAGTTATTGACAAGTCGGGGACTTAAGTAGTTCTTGTTGGCACCCGTGTCAATGAGTAGTTTTAAATCAAACCCTTGTTTAGTGGGTAGTCTAATATAGGGTATAAAATTTGTTAAGTTGGACTGTCTCTTTCCGATTGAATTTTCGATAGAGGTTTTCGGCGGTGCTTCTATAGATAGTTGCTCATTTTCCCCAATGTTTTCATCTGAATTTAAATTTTGATCATAAAATTCTTGTTGTTGAGAGTAGTAATGGTGATAGTAGTATGGATCATAAATTTGCTGTACCATAGGATATTCCGTATTGTGTAGTTCTTCAGCGTGTACTCTAGGTGGACCAATTGGTTGGAAAAAAATTCGTTGTAAATTTGGAGAGGGATACGTTGGCCTAGGGTTATTTGTATTTGGTCGGTTTATGTAGTTTGCTTGTTTCGATCGTATGGAACGATTGATTTCCATTGGAACTGGTTTAGGCTGTGGAGTTGGGTAAGGTTTCGGTGCGAAGACATTTTTGTTTGGAATTGGAAGTCTGGGTATAACGAATTGGTTTGGTCCAAAGGAATTTCTATATGGTAATGGATTAGTTGAGGGCTTAGGAGGAAATGTTTGGAGATAGTAATTTGGCTTTTGGATATTTAATCCTGTCCTGGTTAAAAAATTTCGTTCCTCGATTGCGGCATCGAATCCTTGTTTTAATGTCTTGGGCTGTCGAGCCCGTACGTTGCCTCCGATGGGTTCACTTAATCCCGCCAAGAAAACTTGCAATGCATTTTCTTGATGTGTGTGTATCCTGTCTTTTTTTACGTTTTCTTCTATAGTATTAATGTTGGTGTGGTTTATAAGAAGGGACAATAAATTTTGTACTTTGCCATAAAAATTTTCAATCGATCCTTTTTGTTGTAATTGGAAGAGTTCCCGTATAAGGGTAACGGGATCTCTTTTGTCATTATAATATGCAATCAAATTATTCTTTATGTCAATCCAGTTGACCGGAGTTCCATAAATTTCGAGTATTCTGTCCGCTTCTCCCGTTATTTTTGCGCGTATGGATTGCGTCCATACATTGTAAAATGGTGTACCTTCCAAAGCTGTTACAAATGGCATTATATTTTCAACAGATTTTATAAAGGAGTGTAATTTCACTGCATCTCCATCAAAACATTGCAATTCTCTAATAGCTTGTGGTGTTTGCATGCCACGCATAATTTTTTCTGCCCTTTGGAATATTTCTTCCGTTTCTGCGATCCTTTTTTCAGCCATTTTGTCTATTCTTGTCAACTACCCAAAATTAATTTATTTTCAATTCCTTTTCGCGGAATTAACAAGTTGTAATGTTGCGTAGTGTATAATTCCTTTTAATTATAATGGATTGGGTTCTTAATTCCTTTTCGTGGAATTAGTTTTTAATTTTTAATATCATTTAATTTATCTGTAATGTTGTGTAGTGGGTTTTTCAATTCCTTTTCGCGGAATTTACTTTATACTAAATTGTAAACATTTAATTCCTTTTCATGGATGTAAATTATGTAAATTATGTTTTTAAATTCATTACTTACGTTAATACAAGTAGAAATTTCATTTCCGTTGAGATTCTTTCCTTTCCTTTTGATTTTTCACTTATTTCGTTCATTGAACATACAATCCCATTTTCGTTGGGCTTAATTATTCAATTGATCTACTGTTGTATTTTTTATATTTATTTCATTTTATTCGGCAGCTATCTTCACTTTGTTCGTTATTCGACTGCTAACTTCACTTTGTTCATTGTTCGACTGATAACTTCACTTTGTTCGTTGTTCGACTGATAACTTCACTTTGTTCGTTGTTCGACTGATAACTTCACTTTGTTCGTTGTTCGACTGCGCCAGTTAACTACTTTACCGAAACAAAGGGATTTTTAAAAACTAAATCATAGATGTTTGTTTCAATTTTGAATTATGACTGACTTTATTCTGATCGATTCTTTCCTTAAATACCTATCCGCTATTTATGAAAGCAAACCTTGTTGATGTCTTCTCATTCAGCGCTGATAAAATGTTGACACTTAGATTTCTCGGTGCAATATTAGTAAACATTGGTTGAGTTGATCGTGGCATTGGTGCTAGATGATGATTCGCTGTTATCTTCTCGCTACGATGATGAATGAACGTTAGCTAAGTATCGGACTAGATAAAGATTCCATTCGGATGGTTTGTAAACACCAGATAATGCTGGATGGTGATGATTCGTAAGTATTCCTCGGTGCGTTTGTTGAATGATGCAAGATGTTGATGTTTGGAAAGTTGAACGGTAATCGTTGGTGGTGTGATTCGTCAGCATTACATTGGTTGCATTAGTTGGATGATGAAAATGTTGATATTTGGAAATATGAACGGTTGATCAGCGTTTTCGGAAATTCGTTGATACGAAGTTTTATTTATGTTTTCAGAATCGGGAAAGTGAATGTGGTTGATGAATCATCCTTTGGGAAAGTGGATGGTGATAACTTATATATATACGAATAGATTTAAGAATTGAGTGTTCATCAACATTGTTACAATTTCCTTATATCCCATTCTCCTAAAAATATGTCACCCTTCTAAACTCGAGTACACCGCGAGTAATCGGTTTTCCACCTTACTAACCATAGATATAAGAAAATTGTTTATATATATGTATAGTTTTAAAATTATATTTAAGAATTCGGCTCCTTTAAACTTAAGTAACTGAGCCTGTAAAAATAAACGAATTAATAAAAAAAATTAACTTTATTTCATAAAAACGTGACCTGTTTTCTGATTTGACACCCTTAATGTAAAACGTAGTCCTACGTCAAAAATTGTTGGAAATTATAATAAAATTCATAAATTTTCATGAATATGACGGTATAACACGACAAACATATTAAAAGAGATTATTTACTATAAAAAAGATTATAAATTAGAAATATTTTTTTGCAGCCATTCGCATTTAGAAGGAGATTGATGATAATCTTTTTTGTTTTAAATCACATCAGAATTCATAATTTGTCGCTAAGAATGATTGCTAACATACAAAAATTCGAAGTTTCGAAAATTCCTAAAAATTCGATGTTCCACAAATTTCGTCAAAAATAGTTTTACCATCTTGGGCCCATTTTTTAAATATTCTACATGACTTCTATTTTATATGAAAAAATTGAAAAAATATAAAAAATACATGTTTTTTGATATCGCAAATTAAAATGTAAATAAAAAAAAGAGTACTAATTTTTCTTCTCAGTGTATATTTTTTTCAAATTAAGCCAAGAATACTCTATAACTCTTTCTAACACACTATTTCGGTACGAATCATATTTTTTGAGATATAAATTATCAAAGATTTCTCTTACTCAAATCGATAAGCCCTTTTCAAAAGGTACGTTTGAGTCAAAAAATGAACCATGATGATGTATTTGGAAAAGCTGTTGGAAATTATAAGCAAATTCATAAAATTTCATGAACATGACGGTATAACACGACAAACATATATCAAAGGGATTATTTACTATAAAAAAGACAATAAATTAAAAATATTTTTTTAAATATTTCGAGAATGGCTACCTTTAGAAGGAGATTGATATTAACCTTATTTATTTTAAATCACTTCAGGATTCATAATTTGTGGCTAAAAATGATTGTAACTCGGTAACACATCTACAATAAAACGAACCTAAAATTTATATATTATATTAAAATGGATTATTTACTATAAAAAAGACAATAAATTAGAAATATGTTTCAAAATATCTCGACAATGGCTGCATTTAGAAGGAGATTTATAATGATCTTTTTGGTTTTAAATCACATCACGATTCATAATTTGTGGCTAAAAATGATTGTTAACGTACAAAAACTCGAATTTTCCTAAATTCATAAAAATTCGATGTTCCACAAAGTTCGTCAAAAATAGTTTTACCATCTTGGGCCCATTTTTTAAATTTTCTGCATGACCTCTATTTGTATGAAATTTTTTTTTAAAAATTCTAAAATATGTATTTTGGATATTGCAAATTGAATTTTTATTTTGTAAATAGAAAAAAGAGTACTAATTTTTTTTCTCTGTGTACATTTTTTTCATATTCAACCATCAATACTCTATAACTCTTTCTGAAGGCGCTGTCCACATCATGCCGAATGATGCCGATCGGTCTGTACCAGGCGGCATATTCGATTCGTTATGTAATGTGGACGCCCCATCGGATGCACGAAGCCGAAGTCCCGTCCGATGCACGAAGTCGTCACGAACACACAAAGCACAATGTCGTCAACGCTAATTTACATCGTTTTGTTTTGGTTCGACTTTCTCGAACCGGACCCACTTGTTCCGGGTTGGGTTCGGTTTGATTCGAGTCGGTTTTCGGCACGTCGGCAAGCCCGGGCGGTACGTCCACATTTAGTCGGCTTTACCGGGCGGCCAAGGCCGATTGGCGTAATGTGGACGCGTCTTAAGACACTATTTCGGTACGAATCATAGTTTTTGAGATATAAATTATCAAAGATTTCTCTTACTCAAATCGATACGCCCTTTTCAAAAGTTACGCTTGAGTCAAAAAATTCCCAATTGCTGTGGAAAACTCATATTTCTTGTAACCCAAACGGAATACATACTTTCATTCGAATCAAAAATACTCATGTTTTGTCATTTGTCGATTTATTTGGAATTGCTGCATTTTTTTTTCTTTGTTCTTTCTTTCTTGACAAACGCACCTTTCTTGTGCCGTCTCGATGAATGATTTTCTAGTCCCTGTTAGGGAACTGCTTTGCGTTGCGCACAAATGTATTGAAAATTATAAGTTCTCATTTTATACAACATACCAAGACCAATAGTTTACAAGTCAGAAACATAATTTTCATATAAAACATCTGATGGAATTTGCTAAAAGCAGAAAGTGATGTCGTCAACGTAAATTCCAGTGGGTGAAATGAACTCCAATTGGGTAAACTTTTCACTGCAGAATATATGCGTTATCGATTTTTTCGATTTTTTTTCCAATTTATACTCATATTTATTCTAACCGATTTTTCAATTTATTCTAACATTTCAAGTCCAGTAAAGACGAACACGACGGAAGAAAGACCGCTCAAAACAGACCATCCATTCTCTTGTGATGATGAGTTATACGTACGAACAGAATCTTTGCTTAACATATGAGACCTTTACGACTGTCTAAGAGAATATCGTCTCGTATTTGAGCACAAGTTATTGTAATATGAAATATGGTTCTAGTATTCTAGACGACTTTTTCCCGGGAATTCTAGTACACATCATATAGTTTTTAGATATCACTTTTTAGGATATCTTTAAGCTTGTCTAAAGTAATGTTTTAGGATGTCAAAAATGGGCTAAAAATAAATGCTCCTTTGTCTTGACTCATCGTGCACTCCGTTCACCCGTAGAACATAATATTCGAATGCCACGAGTTTTCGCTGCATTCATTTGTTGATATGATAAGAACATCCCAATCACCACCAATCTTCCCAGAAAGCGCGTGAACTCATATCCGGTTCACCGACGAGAAACCGCCTGCAATGAATTTCGATTGCTAGTTAGCTTAGCTGCGGTTAACATTGACCTAATTACGCGCACGCAATTCTGCACATGAACCACTTTCGACAATCGATATGTTTTTTTCCCGGGAGTTGCTACCCCTAAATTAGGGGGCCCTCTCAGTTGTAAGATTTCATAACTGATACACCCGGTGCCCCGGGGTGTTATCAAATCGTTCCCTCGGCCTGGAAAATATAACATTCTCACAGCGAATTATTTCAATAATTAACGCTTTCGATCCCTGTCGTGTGTTCGTGATGGTGTGGCGTGTTGATGTGTTGAGCCGGGCAGGGATTCAAGAGCCAAACCATTCCAATCATCGCGGGATAGTATGTGTGTGTATGTTAATGTTATTCCCTAGTCCCCTCACTCGAATGTAATTCCTCAATCCGCAGTGTATTATAAATAGTTTCGCTCACGAGACCCCCTCTCAAGACCCCCCATCGACCCATCGCGGCTTTGCTGCTGCTGGATTTCACAGCAATTCAAAATCAGAAAGGCGGGGGGTGGGGGCAAACGATTGAGTTCTAATTGTTATTGGCATCATTGGCTCGGAACGCGAGCGATCGAACGATTGCGATTGCGGCGCTGCGGGGCGAATTGCTGCCAGTTCGCGCAGTTCCCATGGCCTAACAATGGGTGTACTCGTTTGCTCTCAGAGCTCGCGCGTGTGTGTGTGTATGTATGTGTACGTGTGCATCGATCGAGAAACCGACAAAATCTGTTATTTTGTTTGTTTATCAAAACTGCCCGCCCCCAGCCGCTTGCAATCGCAAACAGACGTTGTGTTCATGTCGATGGGCTGGAATATCTTCGAATTCAGTGGCAGCAAATTTTTGCTTTCGACTCACTTGATACCGAGCAAATAAATAATTCATACCGTGTATCTTTCGCTACCATAATTCGGGTGATGTTTTCTTGGATACTGATATGCATATCGCTTTCGTGTTATTGAAGTCGGAGCAACTCGACTGTAATTTGCTTTGATCTGACTTCTTTCGAGAGGCAGTTTCAAAAACAATAACACAATTCTCTTCAGCCAGCGCGTTGTGATCGAGTGTCAGAAATTCTTTGAATGTGGAAACAAACCTTACATGGCTCATTCAGTCATGAGTTCAATTCACGTTTCTTATGTGAGGACCTGCAAAACGCTAATACTGGAAGTGTTTTCGTCGTAATTTTTATTTATTTATATATTTAGATCCCAGTGAAACATTTTTTTTTCAAGGGATTCAGATAACATGTAATTTTGTTCCATATTAAATTAAAAATTAATATCCTAATCATGAACGAAACATAAAATAAAAAATAAAACATATAGAGGGTTGTGTCCAAGGCACGATTGCATTATCGGCGTAGGACTACGAAATTTTCTCAGTCAATTCGCTTGTTATTACTTCGGATATTATTTCAGAGTAGAAGGAAATTTGAGACATGTTGGATTTTTTTAAGACTCTTGGGATGCATCAGAAGCCAGATTCGATCGTAGATATTCCAGCATAAATATGAGAAACTAGGTATTCTCCAGTTTCGTCACAATTGCATAAAAACACACAGAAAAATGTCCCTACAGAAATAGCACGCAAACGAAGCGGTACAAATACAAAAAAAAACAATAGAAAGTTTAATGCATTTTATAATACATTGCAATGGTTTGAATATTGAATCATATTTTAGTCTATTTCCAGTGGTTTTTTTTTTATTTTTTTAATGGAAACTTGAACAATTTTCTACATTCTATTCTTTGACCAAAAATTTGTAGGTCTTATAGCTTAAATCTAACTTCTTCTTCTTCTTCAATGGCACTAACGTTCCTAGAGGAACTTCGCCGTCTCAACGTAGTATTACTTGCGTCATTTTTATTAGTACTTAGTTGAGATTTCTATGCCAAATAACACGCCTTGAATGCATTCTGAGTGGCAAGCTCTAGAATACGCGTTCAAGTGCAAGTCGGAGGAAACTTCTTTGACGAAAAATTCCCCCGACCAGAACGGGAATCGAACCCGAACACCCGGCATGTTAGTTATGACGCTAACCACTCGGCCAAGGCAGCACAAAATCTAACTTAAGAACTATAAAATCTATACAAAATTAAAGAATGAAATGTAGTAAACTGTTGAAAGTTTTTTATAAACATCAAAAGAAATTTAAAAATCTGAAAAAAAATTAAAACTAAAATGGAAAAAAGTCAAAATAATGAAATATTAGATTTGGAAAAAGAACATTTCAAAATTTCAAAAATTTATAAAAAAATTATATTCAAAAAACCTACACTGAAAAAAAAAATATTTTCAAAAAATTGGTTCTTTAAAAATATAAGGAAAAATTGAACAACCTATACAATAACCAACAAGTCATCCATACATCAGAAGAAGTGCACTTTGACAGGAAAAGAGTTTTTCTAACAACATTTCTGTATTTCCTTCCGAAAATTACTACAGAATGTAGCATTTTCGGGTGTAAATTTTAGCGATTGTCATGTTCCGAAACCTTTTTTTTATGAATAATTTTCCAGGAGTCTCTATCACGGTCCAGCATTTTCAAAAACGAAACATGAAAATCGACTCTCCTCTCAGTCGCTTTGATTCGAGAAGGATTACTTCCATGAACGTCTTTCTCTCTCCTGCTACTGAGTCACAACGAATGCATTCGCCATTAAACATGACTCATTCATTAGTTATCCTTGCCAGGGTTTCAAAAATCAGAAAGAATGGAAATAATAATCAGGAAGAAATCAGGATACCTCATATTGGGTTGTTCGAGGAGTTCGTACCGATGCAGACTTACTTAGATTAAATATTATTATACATTCTTATTGTTTCGTCTTACAATCTCTCAATCAGTCTACAATCTACAATCGTCTTTTTTCACGCAGCTTAAAAATTCAATCCTCCAAGAACATGATTGTTTCCTCATATTTTTTATACTGGCATAAAGTTGATGTTCTTGCCATTGAGAGAATTTTGCCGGGATCTTTTGATTATTTATATATTTTTCCCAAAAACATACAGAATGACTATAGAGGTTTGCTGAGAAATCAATATTCAGAAATAATGACCATTAGTAAAGCATATCAGCAGTGGATGAGTTGTTTAATCTTTTTTTTAATTTTGATATTATTTGATATTATTCGATTATAGATGTGATTCTCAATAACTGTGCGGCTACTCGTATATACACATCATACAAGGTGATGTTGTTTCCCAAACATAATCTCGTTATTATTTCTTAAATGTATAATGTCAAATATTTTTGTTTCATGAAATTATCTAGCACTGTTCACCGGGACTCAATTCTGAAAAAGCATATTCAGTCGATTCATACATATTGAAAAATAAGTTTGGTAAAGCTTTTTTTTATCCCATGCATTTATTAGGTTCATTAAAATTTTAGCTGTAAGAGAGTCGGGTTTTAATTGTGTACATATGTCTATGTTTCTATAAATTGTAAATTACACAGTAGTAGTAGCCATTTAGGCGTGAGGGTATTCTTTCCGTTCTTCCATTGTTCAGCAGACTAGACAGCGGAGACAGTTGATATTGATCATTGTTGGGTTATTAATAGAACAGAAGCCCGATGTTTTTTGCAGAGCAGAGCAGTTGTATGGATGAATCGATCTTTGTTCCACCGTGGATCGATCTCCATCGCTGATGATGGTTGCGTGGACGTAGTTGTTCTACAACAACACAAAGATGTTCAATTGAGGGCCCTGAGTTTGAACTCACGATCGATCGCTTAGTGTAACCAAATGGCTACGAAGACCCCCTTTGGTACAGCTTTGTATCAGAAGAATTTAATTGAATATAAGCTTTATACATGTGCGGACCGGAGAGCTATTCTGCCGTAATCTCGCAAAGTGATGTAAGCTCCAAAGTTGACGTTTTTTTTTTGTTATAGATCAATAAAGAATACCAAATACATTAAAAAATACATTAAGTTTTGCCGAAATGTGAAAAAATGACCCCGTAAAAGCTTTGAAACGGAATGGCGTAAGCGCTATTCCCACTATGATGAGATCAAGTTGAGTGTAACGCGATGTGATTTTTGATCTGATCTGATGGCATAGAATGAATGAGCCGGGACAGTAAATGTCACACCACAACATTTTTTGTAATGGACGTTTTGCATAATGAGAGTCACATTCCTTCTTTCCTGTAAGAACGCACTTTTGCGAAAAGCTCGTCATGTCGAATATTTTAATCGAAAACAGTCCATCCCCATGCAGTGTTATATTTATAATAGCAATGTTGTTTTCAAACTACAAATTATGTTCTAAAATCCTCTGTTTAAAAATCTTTTATATATATTTAAATAAAAAAATAAAAAAAAACAAATTCAGCTTAGACGAATAATTTATCCTAGATTGAAGTGTATTGCTGTTATCACATATTGCACATAAAGAAAAATGCGTAAAACTTTTCTCTCTGATGCATAATTGATAATTGGAAACAGATTTTTGCATACTTTGATGGATGTACGCCAATCGGTTGTGGAAACAGCGATTAAGATTACGTCACTTTGCGTCACTTTTGTTGCTTACGTCACTTTGCGAGATTACGACAATATTATGACAGTTCTCATTTCGAACCATCCCAGCGGATAGTTTTTATTTTGATAAAGTAAAAAGTACAAAAATCAGAATAAATCAGGATCATTTCAGAAAAATCAGGCAAAAATGCATGTCTGTCAGGATACCAGAGAATGTGCCGAAAAGTCTGGGAAATCCCGAAAAATCAGATAGGTTGGCATCTCTGATCCTTGCTCTTAATGCTATCAACCGATGGGTTTGTGTTGTTTTGCATAAGCAGCTGAAAATGATTGATTCATGATTCATTGTTGTTATCGCGAGAATAGTACACGCACTCAGAACAATACACGTAACGCATTTAGTATGTATCGCGGCATTTTTCCCGTATTACATATAATGTGGTTCCAGGCGATTATATATTCGTCCCACACGCAACCGTTACCTATTCGATAACGCAAAACGCATAAAAACAACAATTTGTACAATCTCCACGGTATGAAAACCAACGACGTATCTCCTATTTGATATTTCTCTTCTGCTTTGATTCCGCTCTACACTATGCTTGCTTCTTTCATATTCTGAAGATGCATTATATGGCGAAAAAAAAGTTCAACACAGTGGCAAAATAGAAACTGAGATTGACCAGGGCGAGCACCATATTTAGAAAACTTTCGTTGAAAGTCAACGACATGCATTGAAAAATCTTGACTAAGATGTATTTTCAAGCAGGTACTCAGGTGTTCATTCATAGATTTCAATAGTTTGCTTTCGAAGCAGTTTTAAGATATTGACACAACTCTTTGGGTCATTTAGTAAACAGCATTACTCAGCATATAATCGACGTGGTGCTCCCACCGAATTAAATTGCACCATAAAGTGTGATATCTATCATTCATTCTTCCTTACGATGCGTCCACATTACGCCAATCGACCTTGGCCGTCCGGTAAAGCCGAATAGGTGTGGACGTGCCGCCCGGGCTTGCCGACGTGCCGAAAACCGATTCGAATCATGCCGAATCCAACCCGAAAACAAGTCGGTCCAGATGAAAGAAAGTCGAACCAAAACGAAACGTGGTAAATTCGTGTTGACGGTATTGTCTTCGTGTGTTCGTGACGACATTGCGCTTCCTGCATTCGTCTGCATGTGGAACGTCCACATTACATAGCGAACCGAGCATGCCGCCCGGTAAAGGCCGATTGGCATCATTCGGCATAATATGGACGCGCCTTCAGAATCGAGCAAAACCACGATGTGTGACATCAGTATTGAGAAAGACTGCTGTTTGATAGCTGGAGCGAGTCGACTTGAATGATAATGATGATGATGATGTTTTGATTTATAGGGGCTTTCAAATTCACCAGTTCATTCGCCTCTAGCCTTGAAAAAGACCAATTTAGAAAACTCAACTAAACACTCGGCCTCGGGAAAGGTTATTCGAAAGACCCGCTGCCGTCTGGTCGCTAGCTAGTTGACTTATGGATTGTGAATACTGTGTTTTGAAATCGCGAATGGCTTGTTTATACTCAATAAATAGAATACGGGGGAGCTAAGATTGCAATATTATCTCTAGCCACATTATCCGTAGAACGGGTGCTGCAATTGCATTTCGAGCGATCAATTTACGCCTGTCTTATTAGTAGTGATATTCGAATATTGTATCACTCTCATTCATACGCGGCAACAAGACGACGAGAGAAAACTGTGTATTCTTCCAATTGTATATGTGACATTTTGTTAAAACCCACATGTTTCTAAAAAAATAAAATGTATATATTTTAGATATTGCAAATTAAAGTTTTTTTTTGTAAATAAAAAAAGAGTAGGGTAGGGCGGGGCTAGTTGGTCATTTTTGAATAAATTTGGCTATAACTTTTTAGTACGAAGTTTTGCGTTAGAAAGTTATGTATCACAATGAAGATAAGTTGGTTAATAACAGGCATGTTTTTTTGAGCACATAATAAACGTTTTTCCATAAGAAGTTTCCTCCATTATAAATTAATTAATTAAATCTAAAACAAAAACAAAAACAGTAAACAGTAAAGCTAATATCATGTAGCAAGTAAAAAAAAACAAATTAATGAAAATTTCAAATTATCATCGTTGTTGAAAATTAGTCAGGCAATCTTTTTTAGCGATTTCGTCTCTCTTCCACATTGAACCAGAGATGCCAGGTTTGAAGACATGTCTTCATTTTGAAGACATTTTGAAGACATTATGAAATATGTTGAGACATTTCAGTATGATAGCGTATATGGATTTTTAAAAGATATTATGAAATTCTAACTATGGGCCGAAAATATCGTCAAAAAAGTAGGGCTTTAGTCTCAGCGAACGAAGCGATCTGAATACATATTGTCTCTAGAAGACATTAGTTCATTTGCGCTCGAAAATTCGAATGATTGTGACATTGAAATTCTATTATTTTGGCCCTACTATACAATAGATTAACCTTGATCTTTCAAACGACCTCTTCACAAATCGAAGGTTTTCCGGTCACATACCTTTTCTACAATTAGTTCAATGGACATGGTTTGAGTTACAACCAAAACCGTTCGCCCCAAAGTGTATAGAAATAGCCTCCAGGTATGCTATATTACTCAATGCATTATTGTGAGTTCTGATGTTCAATGTTAGCGTTTATTATATTCAATGAAAACTTTACAGCAAAAAATATAAAAATACCAATTATATTTCAAGTGGTTTGTGTGGTGGTTGTCTCGTTTCAAATACACTATGTTTAGCAGTAATACATATGCTTTCTATATTTATTTATTGCTTGCGTAATGAAACACGGCATACCTGAAAATTTTATATGCGTTGCTCTCAAACGAGCAATTTGTGTGACCAGCTTGTCCCTCTATATATGAAGAAGAATATTCATGAAAATTCAATAAAAATAATTTTAAAAGCGATTTCCATTAACACTTAAAGCTAATACGTACAATAAACCTTTGTTTTACACATTTGTTCCACACATTTTATAATGCGCAAACCGTGAATGATTTTTGGCAAAATCGGAACCATGTCCGTATTTTTTAACCTACTTAATAAGAAGTTTTTCCAATTTGCATATATTATTCGCTATTTTTCATCTGTAGATCGTAAATTTTTTGGACGCTCAGATTCCAAGATATCGTCACTGACCAACAAGCCCCGCCCTACCCTACTAGTTTTTTTTCCTCAGTATATTTTTTTTCATATTTTAACATCAATACTCTATAACTCTAAGACACTATTTCGGTACGACTCATAGTTTTTGGGATATAAATTATCAAAGATTTCTCTTACTTAAATCGAAACGCCCTTTTCAAAAATTACACTTGAGTCAAAAAAAATCCCGATTGTTGTGAAAAACTCATATTTCCTCCAACCCAAACGGAATACAAACTTTCAATCCAAAATTACTCATGTTTTGTCATTTGTCGATTTGATTTGGAACTGTTCTTGTGACATGACGCTTTTTTCTGTGCGGTTATTTTTTTATCCGGGAATCAAAATAAATACGCAAACCTGTTTTGGATTTATTGAACTTGGCGTAAGATTTTCGCATTCTAGTAAAAATAATAATTAACGATAATAACATAGAGTATACAAATCACTATTTTGATCACCAAAATTATTCAAAGTTGCAAAGACGTTAGTGCAAACCAGTCGCTTCGCTATTTTTTCGCGTGGAATCCGCCGTCTATAGAGGAAACGAACGAACCAAACTGATTAGAAACGTTCGCTCAAAAGTGAAAGTAAATGGATGCATCGATCTCCAGCTTGCCAGACAAACAGAAAAATGAATGTGCACACATACACTGCATGTGGATGCATTTCCCAGTAACCAGTGGCGGTTTTTGTTTGTCTTCGACTATTTACCTGCCTTCTTCTTCCTTTCGTCGTTATTTTCGTTCGTTCGCGCAACATTTTTGCACCCTCGCTAACAAACTTGCCATATGATAAACAGAGGGGTTTGGAGGGCTTTTCCGTAAGACCTTTCCAGCGATTGTTTGTTTTCTCTGTTGCTCACTCCCAACGTTACGGAATTCGCGGAGCAGCCGCTTATCTATTACTTCACCTATTCATTCCGTGTGCCCACTTTGTATGCGAACTAGTCATGCTTATCGTCATGATTATGGTTCGAAGATTACATTACATTTTTCGTACTTGAAAAATTTATGCAATTGAAGCTGAAGAGTTTGGGTTTATGTTCTGTGTCATCCACTCAGCTGTAGTAGTTAACCGGCAACAGGCCACAACAACATATCTCTCGCAACGGTAGGTGTCATCCGAAACGTGAAATGGGGTCAATTATATCTTCTCTATTTTTCATCCACTTCTGTCTGTCTGTCGGTCGGTCGGTCTGTATTCCCCGGATGCTCAGAGAGCTTCTCCTTCTCTTCCACACTGGGTGTGGTAAGGATTTGCCAAAACAAGACATGGGTGGTTACCCATCGACTGCACCAAACACCCGCTCCGCTCTCTCCACCGCCAATTAGATGTCACGTTGGTGGCGCAAGAGACTCGACTCGACTTTACTGCTGCTGCTGCCACTTGGTAATATTTTTATTTGAAGTGTCGACGCCCGCACCACTCACTCATGTTTTATATCTCTAGTTTTTTTGCCTGTTTTATTTTTTCCGTACCGTCAGAACTTTGCTCGGTGTCGACTGCAAAATTTGTGCACCTCTTTTTCCGGGTCGTCGAGTGTCATCTACTACCAGCACTGCTGCGAGAACCCGTCGACCGTCCGTCTGTTGGGAAGAAGACAGTATCTCGGGTTTTCCGGTTATTTTATGAACTTTTGGTGGTGGAGTAGGGGTGTATCAATTAGTATTCAAGGTTCGCACGCAGTTGAGTTAGGTTGTACTCCTGTTATCTTTTGAATGGATTGTTTCGGGTTAACAACTTTATACAACAGCAGCATTGCGATCAAACAGTTTCTTTTTTTTTGTTTTTTGCTCGAGTTACCTTTTCGTGTGTTGTATACGAGGCTGTTTGGTCGAAATTATTATTTTTCTCGCAACAAAAGTAAAAAAAGATCAATTATAACCCTTCTTAACTCTTCTATAACTCTTCTTTGCCACGAGCTGTGATTGCACTCCACGGTTAACCAGAATTAGCGAAATTGCATCGCGAGAGAACACTGAATAGTAGCGATTGGGAGGAGTCCTCCCTTGTTATTCAAGGCAAATCACAGTAATTAACATTGTTATATTTTAATTGAACATCTGAGGGAATCGCGGCGCATGCACTGATGAACGAAATGAAGTTCAAACTGCTCAAACACATTCGAATTACACGCGATCCTACCCAAATACACAATGATCGTCCAATGGACAGTGCAAAGCTGCTGCTATCCATCAGCTCCAAAGTGATCAAAGCAAAATGTGATCAGAGATCTTCAATATCTCTATTGGAGAATGGGTTCTGAATGCTTGGTTGTGAAATTCACTTGTTTGACTCTGAAACTCGATACAAAAATAGTGTGGTTGAAAACAAAAATGCCGCTTCGTTTCTCACGTTAAAATGCTTTTTTTTTCAACCATTGAATCATCCCATGCTCTTGGAAAATCATTGTAAGCTTCAACAAGCATTCAATACGATTCTGTGACAGTTTTCATTAGATGGTAGAAGAAAATCAACGCGGTCAGCACTTTCACACATTTCTGACACAAAAGTCTATATGCTCAAAGCTTTTCAAATCTATGCTGCACAGTAAAAATTGTTTTTTTATTTTTCTAGATGTCATAACAAGGCATGTTGCCAATCATACATTACGATGAGGATTACATTGACAGTTATACCCATTTTTCGACAAATTTTGGTTTCATATTTGTAAATCTGGTACTTACGAAAAAACCATCTCTAAGACTTGTTTGATATGCTATAAATTACCATTTCTTAGTCCGTAAATGGTTTGAATTGACGAAAATGGTAACCATTCCCATTTTACCAAACATTTGGTCTGTACATATTTGCGTTTAACTACCCGTACCGCCAACAATGAGCAACTAATGTAGGTGCGAGCCACAATTTTAATTTACCACTGTAAATCTGGCACGCGTAAATCACTCTCTCGAAATGCAAATGCAGTGCTCACTCTACGGACACTGAGGAGGAAGGAAATATTGCAATCGAAGCTTCGCCCGATCGCCACTTATTGCAATGGGTCAAAGTGTAAAAGATGGCATTTCACAATCCCGCTCCAGCTATCGAGCAGTCTCACTTAAAGCTGATGTCACATACAGCGGTTTTTCGCGATACAAAATTCGAGAGCAATATAACATGGGAGGGCCAACAAACTGTGAACAAAAAATGTCGCAAAACGCGAAACAATTTTGTTCGCAACATCAAAGCTAAGGTGTGAATGCTCGATTTTTTCAAACTTATACAAACTTAAAAAAGCTAACGGCTTTATTTCAAGTCTGTAAGTGGAATGTCAGGAGTGAGAACTGAACTCGTGATCTGTAGCGTGAGAGGTACGGATGTAAACCACTATGCCAGACCGTCTCCCCTGAATGCTACGATATACCGATATACTCGATTTTCACCATCTGGTTGGCGTTCGGTCACACGCACACATTTTTATTTTTAGATTGAAAATCTTAAAACTTAAATTCGAGTTTTTAAATTTCAAGCATTATCTCAATGCATCAAATCCCACGCTTTGATTGGTTCAATTGGTGCTCCTTGAATTTAACCCACCAAAAGGTTCGACCAAAGTAGCAACGAAATACAATTTGAACACCTCTGCGAAAATAATCGTAGCTATCCGCCGTTCATATGATTCTATCCAAGGGGAAATAAGAAAACTGAGACACCATATGCATTAGGGTGGCAATGGATGTATGGAAAAAAAATCATCATCGCATTTCAAAAACCGACCATGTGCATTTTGTTTATTGGCCCAAAAATGATCTGTGCAAAGTTTCAGCTCAATTGGACATGATTTAGTGGTGCCTCAAAGCGCTCAATGTTTTGATTTTTTTATTCTCGAAAATCTTCCAAGGGGGGAGTAAAGGAAATTTGGAAAATCGAATTTTTGTTTTCGATGCCAAATGATTTAAAAATGCATGAAACGTCGAGATCTGGTGTCATCTCGAAAAAAATTTGGCCAAAAATCGAACTTTTGGGACTGAGAAGCAATGAAGGTATGGGTAAAAAATAGTTATCGAATTTAAAGAACCGACCATGTACATTTTGTTTATTGGCCCAAAAATATGATCTGTGCAAAATTTCAGCTCAATCGGACATGATTTAGGGGTACCTCAAGGCACTCAAAGTTTTGATTTTTTGGACATTCAGGCTCAAAAAAGTCGATTTTTGACCAACAATTTTTTTTCGAGATAACGCCAGATCTTCGATTTTCTAAATTTTTGTCAAAATGTCAAAATCTACTGTCATCTCGAAAACCACACCAAAAACAGACACTCTGTGACTTGGTCGTTTTTTCGGAATACGGGGCAAAACGTATGGTTTTGGGTGCCAATAAATATAGTTTTCCCACTTTTTTTGAAAACACCGATTTTTTCGGTTTTCAAAAAACTCAAATTTTATCGTCTGCGACACTAGTAAATAAAGTCCGATTGAGCTAATACTTTATATTGGGTATATTATCGTGCAAATCAATATTACGCAGCAATTTTCGGATGAAAAATCGAGATAACTATATTCATTGGCACCAAAAACTATACGTTTTGCCTCGTATTCCGAAAATAACGACAAAATCCGAGTGTGTTTGCGATTTTCGACAAAAAAAATTCGAGTTGACAATAGATATCGATGTTTCATGCAATTTAAAGACATTTGGCATCAAACATTTTTTTTTTCGAAAACCCCGATTTCCCCCTTGGGTGATTTTTCGATTTTCAAAAAACTTCAAATTTGTCCCCGTTGCGCCACTATCCCTTAAGTTCTATTAAGCTGATATTCTGCATAGTGTGTTTTTTCGAGGTGGTGAATGAGACGACCATTTTCATTGGCATCCTAATGTAGGCCTGTTATTGATATACATTCATACATACATACATTGATACATTCTATATTGAAGTCTATGGTACTTCTTACTTTTTTATTAATGGAGGATCTGAATTGGTAAAATAACTTTATCATATATCGAAACAGTACATTTCTTTCCTTCTTTTCTTTTATTGGACAGCATAGACCTTTTTCGAACTAAACGGTGGGATCAGTCCATCGTACAAAAATAATTACCTTGTTGTACTAGAGAGATCCTTGCTAAATAGGTAGAAAAATAATCTGAGTTTCTAAATCAGAAGTAGTAATAGTTTTATGATATGATGGGAAATGGAAATATGCTTGTCTTCCATATTGTAGTAAATATCGGACCTCTTTGGGCTTATACGATTGTTGAAGCTACAAAAAATGATGAGAAAATGGAATGATACACGCGTTATACGCAATTCGAGTCGGCCGCCGACCCGCCGTCGGAAGTAACGGCTTCTCACAAGCAAACCTGTGTTCCAGCGATTGCCCGGTTGGTTTGAAACATAGGCCGATCGTTAGCGGGCGTCGGACGGCTTGCTTTGAAATAAAAATGATATAACTGATATACACCTCGGTTTCTTATCTTCGTCCACATAACGTTGACCCCAGAATAAATTCCATTACTAGAAAATAAATTCATTAAAAAAGATTGCGCTTCGGTGGTGTTAATATGTAAATACCTAAACTTGTGTTGTAACCTAACAAAAAATTGTTTTTTTTTAAATAAACAATGTCTTAAAAAAATAGTGGAGCTAGTTCGATATACTTAACCATGACCTAATTTTCAATTAACGGAACTAAGAATTGAGTATTTTTTCTCTATACAAATATTACGCCAAAATCGAAAACCAATAATGTCGGAAACTCTGCCACTAGGATACATTTTATCCGCAAGCTCAATTTCATTCTTCCGATAAACTCATTCGCCACTTGATTATTGACCTATCCTGGAAAGCTCGTGTTGATTGACGTGATGTTTCCAGTTCGTTCGTGACCAGATTATTCCCCTTGCCTTCTTCACCCCCACCACTAAACCGATCGGAGTTAAACAACAACGATACACAGTTGGACTACTACGGACTATGCTGCGAAGCGTATTAGCACGAAAAGAGGCGGTGGCGGCACGGCACGTCATTTAGTTTCTCCCTGCCTGCCGTCTCACCGGAGCCATTCAAATGAGTTCGTGGAAATTATATTAGCGTCAAGATTGCAATTTTCCCCCTCCCCCCGAAGGACACTCATCCTGGTGGTGTGGTGCATTGTTGCTGTGAAATCTATGAAAATGGAACATGCCAGATTGGTTCGAACCTTCTAATGCTAATGATTATACAGGGTGATTGTTTTTGGGATTACATTCTTCAAACAGCTCACGCGTGATTCGTAGCATGTGTCAAAGCAAAAAATCAATTACATTGCTGTTTCATCACAGAAACACATACGCTGAACTCATACACCCAATACAAGAATGGCTGATTAATAAAGAATAAATCCCATTTCGGTGCTGTTTATGAACCTGTGGAATCATTGGCTCGGTTTTTTTTCCAAAATTAAAATGAGCGTCACTTTACTGTCAATTGAGCCCGCTTTCGATCTATAATTACGACCTTCTTTGTCCCGAACGCATACACTGGAACTGGCTGATAAATTGATTAGGCTAGCGCCATCTACAGCACGCGTAACAGTCGACCAAATTGAGATGTTCATCGCTCGTTTTGGACCTGAAAGTTGGGCGCTTAAATCGTGCGATTTGGATATTTCGCATGAACCGGTATTTGCTAGAAAACATTATCATTGTTTGTGTCACTGAGTGTTATACACTTGAACACCCCCAGATAAAGACACTCCAGAGTAAGAGATAGATAGAGAGATAGAGAAACAGAAAAGGAATAAATACGACTGAATGGATGGGGAGAAGTTAAATAGGTCCTTTTGAAGATGGATATAAAAGTGTGATAAAAATGTTTTGTTCCTATTGATGTGCTGTGAAATAAATGGATGATGTAAAAAATTAAATATGAAATAAATTTGGAATAAAAGGAGAACTTATCAGTGTACTTATGTGGACTTACCTGGAATGTTCGACTGGATACTCACCTAGAAATTGAATCAAGTTCTTACCTGAACTTACCTGAAGAATCGTTTTTGTAGTACCTGGAATGAGAAGGAAATTTTGGAGGATGTTTGGAAATTTGGGATGGAAGGAAGGATGGTATAATTCAGCCCACGCACTGCTGAGACCCAACAATCATGAAGTGAATAAAAACACCAAATTATCTGTTTAAATAAATACATAAATTCATAAACTTTTTGTAATATTTGGTTTGAGTTAAAGACGAATCTCTTTTAAAATCATCCTATATTATAGATTGGCTATAATGTATCTCCACCCCACTAAAACATTTTTCATTTTCTTTTGTAAGCATTTCCCGGGAAGCACTTCTCCAAACCATTTTCTGCTTCATGCGTTGTGGATAAATGCGTGGGCCCGTGTGTTTTTCTCACATTCCCTCCCAAAATGATTTATGTGCGAATTTTCGATAGAAATCGGTTTTGATCATCTTTTCCCCTGCCTCATAATTTGTTGTGTCGCTTTCCTGGAAATAAAGCCTGTCAAGTGTGTGGGTAGTTGGGATTGCAATTTTCGATCCATTCAGTGGAGAATGGTGGTGGGTGTTCTACGTTATGCGGTTTCCCTATGAGTTGCGTACGGATTGATTTTAAATTTCCTTTTTGAAAGCGACGCTTATTTTCAATGAACGTGCTAATGAATTCGTACGCGGTGACTCTTCCATTGCAATATTGAATATATCTGTGCTGCTTTTAAATATTGGCTCAATCGGCTCAAGTTTGAGTTTTTTGAAAACCGAAACATCACCGGAAATCGGGGTTTTTTAAAGAAAAAAATAATGCCAAATGTCTTAAAAATGCACGACGCGACGCGAATGAAAAAAAATTGTTGAGATAACTGTAAACCTTTACAGTTATCTCAACAATTTTTTTTTGTCAAAAAAACAATTTTCAGGCGGAAAAACGACCAAGCGCCAAAAAACATTTTTTTACAAAAAAAAAAATTCGAGATAACTGTAAATTTCGACGAGTAATGCAACTCGACGTTTCATGCCATTTTATGACATTTGGCATCAAAAAAAATAAATTCTAAAACCATTTTTTATGGGGTAACTTTTTGAAATGCGAGATGATCATTTTCATTGGCACCCTAATATACAAAAATTCCATGCCAAACTAATATAGGGGTTCTCAGATTTCCGTGAAAACTGGTAATTTTATTCCTTATCGTAAAATATTGACTCGTATTTTTCAATTTTTTATTATGGTGCCCAGTTCCATTTTAGGGTGGTCCAAAAAATATTTTTTTACGGCGAATTTTGAAAAATCATAACTGAAAAACAAAACCTGATGCATCTCTGATGTTTGGGTAGTTATGTAAAAGGTTAAAAATGTTGATTCCCACGAAAAAACTATCCTGTGCAAAATATCAGCTCAATCGGACTTCATTTACTAGTGTCGCACAGCTGTCAATATTTTTTTTCAGAAATCGACACTCTGGGACTGGTTTTTTTCGGAACACGAGGCAAAACGTATGGTTTTGGGTGCCAATGAAAATCGTCATATCGATTTTTCATACGGAACTTCTTGTGCAAAATATTAGGCTGTCAAAAAAGTCCTGCGGTATTTTTTTTTTGAATTTTCATTTGTTCATAAAATTAGTTGTTCAATGACTTGTTCCCAACGAGATGCCAACTTCATAACACCCCTGTTATAGAAGATCGCTTCCTTATTGGCAAAAAACTCGGATAGCCAATTTTCACAGGCCTCTTTTGTGGCTAACTTCTGACTACCTAGCTCGTTCGCCATGGACAAAAACAGGTGGTAGTCACTTGTTGCAAGGTCCGGACTATACGGCGGATGCAAAATAACCTCCCATCCGAGCTCCCGGAGCTTCTGGCGCGTCACCAAAGAAGTGTGTGGCCTGGCGTTGTCCTGATGGAAGACAATGCGGCCTCTGTTTATCAAAGATGGCCTCTTCTTCATGAGTGCGACCTTCAAGCAGTCCAGTTGTTGGCAGTACAGGTCCGAATTGAGCGTTTGGCCATAGGGAAGCAGCTCATAATAGATTATTCCTTGACAATCCCACCAAACACACAGCAGAACCTTACTGGCCGTTAATGAGGGCTTGGCCACCGTCTGAACCGCTTCAGCGGGCTTCGACCACGACCGTTTGCGCTTCACGTTGTCGTAAGTGACCCACTTTTCATCGCCAGTCACCATCCGCTTCAGAAACGGGTCGATTTTGTTGCGATTCAGCAGCGATTCACATGCGTCGATACGGTCAAAGATGTTTTTTTGCGTCAACGTGTGTGGCACCCATACATCGAGCTTCTTTGTGAATCCAAGCTTCTTCAAATGGTTAATAACGGTTTGATGACTTATCCCCAGCTCTTGGCCGATGCTACGGCTGCTACTATGCCGGTCTTTCTCGGCTAATTCAGCGATTTTGTCGCAATTTTCGACGACAGGCCTTCCGGAGCGTGGCGCATCTTCGACGACCTCTACATCAGAACGAAAACGTTGAAACCCTCGTTGTGCGGTGGAAATGGAAACTGTATCGGGTCCATGAACTGCACAAATTGTATTGGCAGCTTGAGATGCATTTTTGCCTTTGTCATAGTAGTACTGTAAAATATGTCGGATTTTCTCTTTATTTTGCTCCATATTTGCGACACTATAACTCACGAACGACTTAACCAAACAAAACACTGTCAAGGACTATGTTATAGCAAAAATACCTTTCCAACAAGCTATAGTATGACTCGATACAATGAATACAACTAGAACTACGCGCTTACAACGACACCTCGCGGAAATACCGCAGGACTTTTTGAACAGCCTAATATGAGCTCTATCGAATTTCATTTACTATTGTCGCAAATTTCAAAATCAAAGTTTACTGAAAATCGAGAAACCACCCAAGGGGAGTGTAAAGAAAATCGAGTTTTTCAAAAAAAAATGTCGATGCCGAAATGTCGAAATGTCTCAGAATCGCATGAAATATGGAAAAAAGACGGGTGGGTAATGTCGGGGACATAACCGGAGTGACGTAGGACTATACAAAGGGGACAGCTTTTGTTAAATATATATTTTAAAAATATTGTTTTATTTTCTTCTCCTACGTGAATACCTACCTATCTACCTGGAAAATGGATTAGTTTACTGTTTACTCTTTATGAATATGTTCATGGTTCTGAAAAGAACCTTTGGTGTTATCACTCGATATTCCCATCTTGTTCGGTTAAACCTTCCTGTTTAGCTATTGCATTTGCCACTCGCCACAGCTTTCACAGTTGGAAAATTTCTTCCCATCCATCTTGTGACATATTGTTCAGTAAATTACATTTAATGCGACGTGCCGGAGAAGCACTTTGCCACTCACTGAAACTAATTGTTGCCTTGATGAGCGCCGAACCGAAGCTACTCTGTTCTTGATGCGGGTTTTCTGATTGTCGTGAACAGCTTTGCAAGCCAACTCGAGCACTCCGAAGGCCGAAACTCTATAATCCCTGTTAGGTATAATGGTGCTCCGGCACCAATCCGTTCGGCCTAGTTACCCTTGCGGAGCAATCAGCGAATGCGACCAACAGGGAACTGGAGACCTGCACGGTTCGAGTGACACTTTGCCTTTCCCTTAACTTGTCCTCCTTTGTTACGTCCACGATGCCGATGACGTACAACCACACGGGTTTACGGTTTGAAAGAAAATAAGATTTTTTTTGGGGTCCGCGTGTTTTATACTCTAGCGGTACACACTCACAGGATAGAGACAAATCGGCAGACTCAGCCAGAGGGGCGAGTCCAACGAGACGAACGAATAAGCGTTAAAAGGGAGCGAAAAACATTTCGAACGCCCTCCATGCCGCCTTGTTCTGGATTTGCCACCAAAGCAGTTTGTATAAAGAACAAACTTTGTTCTTCTGCTACCTGCTGCCGTTTTGCGATTGCGTTTGCTATTCGCCACTCGCTCAAACTGCCTGTTGATGTCTTGATGTCCACCGAACTGAATGTGTTTTGTTCTGAATGCGGTTTTTCTTATCATCGCGAGCAGCTTTACCAGCCAACTCGATCACTTCCAAACTATATAACGCCGGCTAGGTGGACTGGTGCACTGGTACTAACGCGCTCGGCCTAGCTACCCTTGCGGGGAGCTCCAGATCAATACGGTTCGAGCGGGATTTTGCCTTTCCCTTCACTTTTCCTCCTTTACCACGTTTTTTGTTGGTTTGTTGATGTGTTGTGATGCGAACCAATGTGGTGTACGGTTTGAATGAGAATGATCGTTACGGAAGGAAGGAAGGTATTGTATTATAGAGACTTTAAACTTTTGCAGTTCATTCGTCTCTAGCCTTGAGAAAGGCCCTTTGAAAACTCTACTCTACTTTACTCCAGCGCTACCACCTCCGCCCTCTTGCCTTGAGAAAGGCACTCGATCCCTCGCCGTCCAGCCCGTCCAGCAACGATGTTGTCCAGTCGGTGTCCACACAAAGAATGATCGTTACGGCAGCGGAGCGGGGATTTTTAAGCTGACTGGCTGGCTCGAGAATTACGCATGTGTGAGACTGCGACCAATGTTTCGTTCATTTTTTTCTTTTTCCTTTCCAATCGTGCTTCATTCTATTTCGCTGCTACTCTGGTTGCCCGTTTTGGTCGGTACGATTTGAGGAGCACAAAATGGACCAATCAAAAATCGGCACATAGTGCATTTTGATAATGCTTGATATTTCACAATTATTCAATTATTTATCTAAAGAAAAATTAAATTTTATTCGTTATGATAGATGCGTAGATATATTTCCCATCAATTGATGCAAAAACCTTTGCGTTCTATTGAGAAATGCTCGAGTTATAAGCGTTCCAAATCTTGCATTTTTTCTTACTTGTTCAGTGCCTAGATTTCCATTTCACCCCCTATATCTTCCGGTTAGACGTAGTCCTACGTCAAAAATTGAAATTTCATGTGCGATTCATACGACACAATAAACAAAAGCGGCATGAGGAAGAATAGATTCACTCGCGAGACGCTATCATGAGCAAACCCGCACAACCTTTTCTATTGCCAGTATAGCGCGTTAGTTCAAACAAAAAATGAAGGCCGGTCGGGTTCGGTCCCACATTGCTGGACATATCCGGACAAAATATTCCTGAGGAAATCGATAGTGGAATTTCCTCAGAATCCCCAGATCTTTCTACTAATCAACTACTCACCAGGGTTGCCATAATAAAATCTGTGTTTTTGGTCTAAAAAAATCGTTTTATCTTAGTTTTTTTCTCAAAAAATCTGTATTAAATTTGTAAGTCTCATGTTGAAGCTTTAGTATCATTGATTGGCATAGTTATTTTTAATTAGACGATATTGATGGTATCTTTGTAAAGCCAGCAAACATTTACACTGTAGTAAACATGTAATGCTTCTTTGAGGTGTAATGGAAGTTTATTCAACTACCAAGACAAGCTTGTTTACATTGTGTAGCGTAAATACCTTCATTATAATATATTTCAGGTACACAAAAAAAATTAATGGCAGTAATGAATTAAAAGGTAGCATAATAAGACAACCGTTCAAAATCTGGAGAACTGTCAACGCTTGAAAAGAGGACATAAAGTTGCTATGAAGCTAATGCTTAGGATACAAAAAAGTTTCGATATAATTTTTCATTCTAAATAAATTAATCGGGTGTGTTTTTATTTAAATTCTTTTTTTGTAATCAAACTTTCGTCGTTCAACCATTTGATGATTCCATATATGGTGCTAAAAGTTATTATTTTGTTCTTGCTCAGTTCAATATCCTCTGTTTCTACAGCTGCAACACCGATGCAGATATTTTCAGATGCTTACCAAATCTACAATGTCTGGGCCTGCTGCATCAAGATTTATATATTATTATTGGCTTATTATGCTCAAGAGAGTAAAATAAAGTGTTCTGATCTCCGAATTAATCTGAGTGAATTCTGGTGTTTCAGTTTTTCGGGTTCAATTTAACAATCAATAGCAAAATATTGTTCCAAAACCAATAAAATAGATTTGGTCCCAGAGTCGTTCAAATGGTTCAAATGTCGTTTCATTTTTCCGGTTTCGGCCGTAGTTGAATCTCTCTATGTTTTTTTCATCGACAGTTTAATACAGTTCAATACTTCCTGAATTGAGTTAATCCCTCCTTCCCGCTTTGAGAAAAATAACTATAATTGTGAAACGTCTTGCACTCTACACAAATATATGAGAAATTAGAAGCTCTTTTTTCAACGCATATCAACTTCTGAAATTTTTATAATATCCTTGCAATATATTGTGAGGGAATGTCCAAATCAATTGGTGCAAAAGCATCATGAATCATGAGATCATCATGAAATGTCTGAGCATGAAGCACTCAAAATTGGATATTTTTTTTCTTATACACCCAGGTTTTTTTTCACGCGGGGGATACGTACCTCGTAAAAAAAACCGCGTTAATTGGAAAATCTGCGTAAAAATCCGTGTTAATTCGAAAATCCGCGTAAAAAAACCGTGTTAATTGGAAAATCCACGTTAGAGTGCGGCACTAACTTCCGTCATAAGCGCTAAGTTCAGTCGCAAGCACTGATTACCGTCCTATGCTCTGACGGAGCATGAAACCGAAATGTGAGCGGAGTGAGAAATGTAATACTGCTCTGGTCTGAACCGCGTTAATTGGAAAATCCGCGTAAAAAAACCTTGGTGTATGTACTTCTCATATGTTCTAGAAAACGTAATCCTGCGTCGAAATGTCTCGATGTTCCTTTTAGATAGTATTTTCAAATATTTGTATATCTGGTATGAGCGCACTTTCGTATTTTACATTCTCTATACTTCAGTAAGAAAAAGAAAAACAGTGTTTTAAAATTATTCATTATAACGCTAACAAATATCATAGGAGTTTGGATCTGAATATAAGACATCACGCTACATGTGAATATTGAAAATAGATGATTCTCATTCGAATCGATTCGAAGGCTATATGAATAAAATAGGTGAGATGGGAATAATATTATCAACATCAAGCCGTACCTATTATTGGAACGTTATTCTAAAAAATCTGTAGAACCTGTATGAAACCCAAAAAATCTGTAATCTGTATCTACAGATTCTTGGTTTCAAAAGGTCGAAAAACTCTGTAGAAATACAGATTATTCTGTAGATATGGTAACCCTGCTACTCACCCGTATTCTGTAATCCGATCAAGTCAGAATTACACGAAAGGATTGTAATTTTGAATTCTGTAATCAATTCGACTCAAGTCCGATCAAGTTGTGCAAATGTGGCAAACTTTCCAAAATATGCACGTGAAATAATTTATATGGCAGAACAACGTATGCCGGGTCAGCTAGTCTCTATATAGAAAGGTTCTACAGGAACGTTCTAGGAATCAAATGAAAGCTGTTTGATAAGATAAAAGATAAAAGATAAAATAAGACAAAAAAAAATCTGATCCTCTAATGTTTTTGTTGAGTGTATATAAAAGTTTCGACAGATGGAAGCCGAAAGGAGCGAACTCGTTTTAAACGTCCACGTCGAAAATCGCACTGAATCACATTCTGAAGATGAATAATCGTTGAAATAAGCTAAATCAAAGAATAATTGAAGTAAACTGAAAAAAATTGTGAAAGAAACAAACAATAGCAATGAGCAATGTGCAAGAGTTGAACAAAAAAAATTAGCAAAAAATCTCTTTTGGATTATTGTGATATTTTGTTGCTAGCAAATTTTCCTCATGCTAGCATTTCGCTAATATCAATCACTGACTTGACTTTGTCTTCCCCATTTTGTAGAAGTTATCAAATTTCGTCGGGAATTTTTTCTTCCAATAACATTACCAGTATATGCGTGCACCCGTGGCCGAGTGGTTAGCGTCTCACATTATCATGCCGGGTGTTCGGGTTCGATTCCCGTTCTGGTTGGGGGATTTTTCATCAAAGAAATTTCCTTCGACTTGCACTGTGGTCACGCGTATTCTAGAGCTTGCCCCTCGGAATACATTCAAGGCGTGTTATTTGGCTTAAGAAATCTCAACTAAATATTAATACATGACGCTAATTAATGCATACGTTGAGACGGCAAAAGTTCCACGGGGAATGTTAACGCCAGTCAAGAAGAAGAAGAACATTACCAGTATCACACGATTGTCGCTTTTTCTCCGAATGTGAGAAATGATTTATTAGCCTAATGGGTTTATTTTCACTGACTTTTCTCGTTTCCCCCCCTTTTTTTTCACAGTCAGAGGATGTCGACCGGGAAAGGCGGTGCCCATGTCAGAGGAGGAAATCCGAGGTCTGTGTCTGAAATCACGTGAAATTTTTCTGCAGCAGCCGATTCTGCTCGAACTGGAGGCCCCACTGAAGATTTGTGGTGAGTGTGATTATCAAGCGAGAATAATTCATATCGTGTATTTACATGTTTTTTTTTCTCTCTCTCTCTCTCTCTCTCTCTCTCCAATATTTTAGGTGACATCCACGGCCAATACACAGATCTACTGCGTCTGTTCGAGTACGGGGGCTTCCCGCCGGAGGCCAACTATCTGTTCCTGGGCGATTACGTGGACCGGGGCAAGCAGTCGCTGGAGACGATCTGTCTGCTGTTGGCTTACAAAATCAAATACCCGGAGAACTTTTTCCTGCTGCGGGGCAATCACGAGTGTGCCAGTATTAATAGGATATATGGTACGTCTGCTGCTTAGTCTGCCCAGTCGTAGCTGTTGGGCTTGCTTTGAATTGCGGGCGGGACGTTTAATTATTGTTTGCATTCACTTGTAGGATTTTATGACGAGTGCAAACGGAGGTACAATGTTAAGCTGTGGAAAACATTCACCGACTGCTTTAACTGCTTACCGATTGCGGCCATCATAGACGAGAAGATATTCTGCTGCCACGGCGGGCTGAGTCCCGATTTGAATGTAAGTTTTTGTTGGATGCATTGATATGGCGAACTAAATTTGTAAGGTTTTGTAAGGGTGATTTCCTTCACCTCACTTTTTTTGCTTTGTTTAACCAGTGGAAGTTTGTCATGTTGACCGATAGATTTGTCACTCTCGTGCTTTTCGTGAAGTGATGTTGAGTTCACTCTATGAAGGCCTTTAATCGATGCAGGCACCATCAATCATGACCGAGAGTAACGCTTTATTGCAACGATCTAAAATTGTCTCTCTGTCTTGATCATGTAGTTTGAAAAATTACTCCCTCCATTGTATTTTTGCGCGCTATAATATAGTCCTTGACAGTGTTTTGTTTGGTTAAGTCGTTCGTGAGTTATAGTGTCGCAAATATGGAGCAAAATAAAGAGAAAATCCGACATATTTTACAGTACTACTATGACAAAGGCAAAAATGCATCTCAAGCTGTCAATAAAATTTGTGCAGTTTATGGACCCGATACAGTTTCCATTTCCACCGCACAACGATGGTTTCAACGTTTTCGTTCTGATGTAGAGGTCGTCGAAGATGCGCCACGCTCCGGAAGGCCTGTCGTCGAAAATTGCGACAAAATCGCTGAATTAGCCAAGAAAGACCGGCATAGTAGCAGCCGTAGCATCGGCCAAGAGCTGGGGATAAGTCATCAAACTGTTATTAACCATTTGAAGAAGCTTGGATTCACAAAGAAGCTCGATGTATGGGTGCCACACACGTTGACGCAAAAAAACATCTTTGACCGTATCGACGCATGTGAATCGCTGCTGAATCGCAACAAAATCGACCCGTTTCTGAAGTGGATGGTGACTGGCGATGAAAAGTGGGTCACTTACGACAACGTGAAGCGCAAACGGTCGTGGTCGAAGCCCGCTGAAGCGGTTCAGACGGTGGCCAAGCCCTCATTAACGGCCAGGAAAGTTCTGCTGTGTGTTTGGTGGGATTGTCAAGGAATAATCTATCATGAGCTGCTTCCCTATGGCCAAACGCTCAATTCTGACCTGTACTGCCAACAACTGGACTGCTTGAAGGTAGCACTCATGAATAAGAGGCCATCTTTGATAAACAGAGGCCGCATTATCTTCCATCAGGACAACGCCAGGCCACACACTTCTTTGGTGACGCGCCAGAAGCTCCGGGAGCTCGGATGGGAGGTTCTTTTGCATCCGCCGTATAGTCCGGACCTTGCACCAAGTGACTACCACCTGTTTTTGTCCATGGCGAACGAGTTAGGTAGTCAGAAGTTAGCGACAAAAGAGGCCTGTGAAAATTGGCTATCCGAGTTTTTTGCCAATAAGGAAGCGAGCTTCTAAAACAGGGGTATTATGAAGTTGGCATCTCGTTGGGAACAAGTCATCGAACAAAACGGCGCATATTTGACTTAAAACAGATGATTGTAACTAATTTTATGAACAAATTAAAATTCAAAAAAAATACCGCAGCACTTTTTTGACAGCCTAATATATCACAATCCGGCTTTATAACACAAACATGTAAAATACAGTCATTCGAAACTCGTCCAAATTCCGACTCAAATGACTGCAATGGTTTTGCCAATCACGGTGATTATTTAACCATCCCTGTGTTCAGTATACATTTCCACAAATTATGCAATAGGTGCTCTAAAATTTCGTGACAATTTGAAGCGCATCAATTTGAAATATTCCATACTTGGTGTATTTTCTCAGAGTATATTCTAGAGTACACCTTGCACTCAAAATAAACATACGTAAAGCCATACAACTACAGCAATACGTGTCATCGTGTTTGACCATACCAAACAGCACTGACATGACCAGTCTATATTTTCCGTTTGATTGATTTTTTTTTGTATTCTTCCGAAAGGTGCGTCTGGGTTCAATCCTTGTTGAGCTCATGTGATATCGTTCTACCCTACTTATGAATTATTTCCCGTTAGTTCACTAACGCAAAGTCGCTCTGCGAGATCTTTCGGTTTATTGTGATTCGTTCAACAATCCTTTAAGTTCCACATCTTCGTGCCATTCACACGATTTTCCGGAAAATGTTGGATTTGATGATCGAAATTTGGTCAGACATGAAATTTGGAAAATCTGATTTTTTTTCGATGTCAAATGACTTAATAATGCATAAAACGTCGAAATCTTGTGTCACCTATTTAAACTACCCCTAGAAAGGAAGAAACTTTCAATACTTTGCTATATACAATACAATTTTTTTGACGTAGAACTACGTCTTTTAGAAAGAGTGCCAAATCAGAAAACAGGTCACGTTTTCATGAAATAAAGTTCACGTTAATAACTATTCTCACTGTGAACGAATTATCATGATTTGCATACCAATCGGATCGGAAATTATCTAAGATTTGTTTGATATGCTATACATTACAATTCGCTAATCTCTAAACGGTTTAAATTCATGAAAACTTGAAGAACTTTCTTTTTTCCCATACATTTGTTCTGCCGATTTGTGTGCTAACCCTACCCGTGTTTCGAATGCTTATAACTCGAACATTTCTTAACAGATCGGAATGATGTTTGCATCAATTAATAGGAAATATTTCTACGCGTCTACCACAATTAATAAAATGTTATTTTTCATAAGATGAACAATTGAATAACTGTTAAATGTCAAGCGTTATCTAAACGCCTTGACTGCCAAGTTTCGATTGGCCCGATTTACGGTTTTCCTTCAAAATCACTTCAAAATCACTGTGCCTGGGGGAATCTGCTTTGTCAAAACATGCAAGTCAGGGGTATTTTTTCCCACTGAGCTGTGTTTCCCTAACACGGACTTCAAAACTGTGTGTCTGGGGGAATCCGCTTTGCACAGAGACGAACCAGCCTACGGCTGAAAGTCTCTTAAATAATGACAAAAAAAATATCCGCTTTGCAAATACATGCAAGTCGGGGGTATTTTTTGGTGTTGAGTACTTTTGCACTCGGTTGTCGTGCAGACCGAAATATGTTTCCCTAAAACGTACTTTAAAACTGAGAAGCCTGGAAAAATCGTCATTTCAGATACTAGAGGTGAATGAACTTTCGCGGTTCGAGATCTACGTAAACATGAGATGTGCAATAATTTCAGAGGGAAAATACAATGATCGTTTGATAATTCTTCCGTTTACATATTTCTGTAGTCCTAGGCATCATATCAAACGTAAAATACGTTCATCAAATTTATCTGTAACCAAGAACATAATCTATTACAAAAATTTCGATGCATTCTAAAAAAATGGGTGGATTATATCTATGATATAACCGCAAAGTTGACGTGGGCCTACCTTAGCTGAGCAATCATTTGTTTGAGTGAAAATATTGAACAAATGCCATGTGAGATTAATGCATCCATTGTGATAGATTATGTTCTTCGTTACAAGTAAATTTAATGACAGTCCTCTTTTATGTTCGGCCTGATGCCAAGGACAAAATATGTAAACGGAAGAATTATCAAACGATTATTTTATTTTACATTTCCCTCTGAAGTTTGCATCTCTCAAGTGTACGTACTTCTCGAACCGCGAATTTGCTTGAAACATGAAAGTTCATTCGCCTTTAGTGCCTGCACGATTTTCCCTGGTTCCTAAGTTTAGAAGGTCGTGGTAGGGAAACATATTCTAGTCTGCACAAAGGCAAGCGAGTACAGGAGAACTCGCAGGTTGCATAAAGCCGATTTTCCCAGAAAGCTTGGATTTGACGTCAGTGGTAAGGAAACACATTTCAACTGGAACAAAAATACCCCCGACTTTCATATATCTGTAATGCCAATTTCTCCACGCTCCATGGATTTAAAGTCTGTTTTAGGGAAACACATTTCAGTCGGAACAAAAATACCCCCGACTTGCATGAATTTTCAATGACGAATTCCTCCAGGCCCCTTGGTATTGAAATCTCTTTTTTTTTTTTTTTTTTTTATCTGTATTATAGTGACTTTCAACTCATTTGGCTGGTTCGTCACTTTTACTTCCATTTCTGGAAGAATGTCGGGAGTGAGAATTGAACTCGTGACCTTTAGCGTGAGAGGCATGGATGTTACCACTACGCCAGATCGCCTCCACATTGAAATCTCTGTTAGGGAACACATTTCGGTTGGAACAAAAGCTCCCCCTACTTTCATCTGTTTGCAATGCCGATTTCTCCAACGCTGCTTGGCTTTGAAGTCTGTGTTAGGAAACATTTTTTGGCAAAAACAAAAGTCCCCCTACTTTCATGTATTTGCATTGCCGATTTCCCCAAGGCTGCTTGGTTTTGATGGCTGTGTTGGGGCAACCGTATATCGGGCGAATCAAAACGAGGCAGTTAGGGCGTTTAGATAACGCTTAACATTTTACAGTTATTCAATTGTTTATCTGATGAAAAATAACATTTTATTAATTGCGATAGATGCGTACAAATAGTCCCTATCAATTCATGCAAGCATCTTTCCGATCCGGTAAGAAATGTTCGAGTTATAAGCATTCGAAATCTTTCATTTTTTCCTGCTTATTCTGTGTTTAGGTTTTCATTTTACCCTCCATATATTCCGGTTAGACGTAGTCCCACGTCAATAATATTCGAAGTGATAAACAAATGGATTGAATAATATAATTGCGTAGTTCTACGTCGAAAATATGTGGTCGTGTCCTAGATACAACCCCTTACATTATTTTTCTGGTCGTCCATCAACAGAACAGAAGAATTGGCTCGCTTCTCTGCATCTCTAATTATTCTAGGCTATCATAGCGGGAGCCTATTTGAGCGTCTGTAAATCATAAAGGTGTGGCTCAAAACGGTGTCAGTTCCCCATGTGAGGAGTACAAGCGGTGGACTCTGAACAAAGTAATGCACGATAATCCTCCGGCGACACAAGGGGATGGTACAGACCCTGCAAGCCATCTGCGAAATTGAAACACACAGGAAAATTAACAAAAAAAAAATCGAGACAGAACAATTGGACTACAGCCAAGCAAATAACACGGGCTAGAGATTGGAAACTCGATAGATGAAACTGCTAGTCTCTCAACATTCTTGCGAGTATTTGAATTGATTCGTAGCCCTGCAGAAAAGAGAAGGTTCGATGGTTCGATCGTTTCAAGGTGGTTATACCATCTAGCAGAGCTGCATCAACACACACGAACTGGGAACAGCATTCATCGTGATGGGGGAGATGCAAAAGAGTGGATATAGGCTCGTGATTAATAAATAAAAAAAATTGTGAGGTCACTTCTCCAATATTAGCATCATCAACATCCAGAGCCTTCATCCAGGTAGCACCGATGACGATGAAGAATACTTCTACACCTAGCTAGATTGTGAATACGATCGCTGCTCAAAACACGACATCAAAATCAACAACGGTGATTTGAATGCTTAGGTCGGCAAGGCGAGTAGTTCAGTGGGTACAGTGCTCATTCACGAATCAACGAAAACGGGATTAGACTTTTCGACTTCACTGCCTCCAATTACATGGGCGTACGTAGCTCCTACTTCCAGAATAGACTCCAATACCGTAACACCTGGAGGTCACCTCAGTAAACGGAAAAATTAATCGACCATGTTTGATCGATGGATGGCACTTCTCAGATATCATTAACGTCAGAACCTATCGTGGCGCTAACATTGATTCAGACCACTACACCCAAGGTTAATTTTTAGCACATTTTCTGGCATCCCGATTTATTACAATAAATGAGCTGAAAGATAACATAAAATGTTCTATTCCCAAATACATGTATATCATTTGTATAATATGTATGCTAGAGCCAATATGAGGGAGCGAAACAGGAGACATATTTAAATGAAAGCTTTTCGTATAGTTTGCCAAATACACGGCCCAGACAGAGAAAGATATTTTCCCGTTTATGTTCATTTTTATCGGCTTAGAAAACACCTTCCAACTTCATTTTATGATGAGGTGTAATATTATCACGCTTCTTTATAATAGCGCTGGCAGCTATATGGATAGCGGATAGTAACTTCGCATTCCAGCCGGCCTTAGTTCGATCATCATTGACATCGTATAGACTTTTTTTTGCACAATCCCAAATGAAAAGAGAAAAGAAAACAGAAAGAGATGTCTGCTCGCATAAATACAAACCATTTTAAAGCTTCAAAATAGCTCATCATTTGTGCATTTGACTCTCATGACCAGGAAATTGCATCTTTTCTGCCAAACATGGCATGTTTTCTGCCAACGCTAGTTTGGGTGTACCTGGTGATTGTCAAACTGCGTTCTAAACTGTGAGTCGTCAATAACAACATATGAGACAACACAATAAGAACGTGGGACGATATCGACTGAAGCTAAGGCAGCAAACACATCTATTTCGGGAGAAAATGTCGCATGGAAGAGAAATAGGGAGTGTATCGAAAAGTAGTCTTAAACATTTAACACGTTATTACACGCAAACGGGTGAACTTTTTTTTGGCGTGTAATCAGAGCACGCTTTGTTTATATGTCAATTTCGAAATACGAGTCATTTAGTCGCGTTCATAGAGTTGTTTTCGAAATGTCGCGGATTGATTTGGAAACTAAAAAGAAAATTCTGCACAATTGGTGCACCGAAAACGGTGTTACATACCACAAAATAGCAAAAAAAAATCAAAGTTTGTCCAGAAATGTTAAACGAATCGTCGCGAAGTTCTCAGCAGAAGTGGACGAAACCCCGGACTAAGTAATCCCGAATGAGACCGAAAAGTTGTAAGTTATATTCAGAAGAACAGGTCCGCATCGGTTCGTGATTTGGCCAAGAAGTTCAAAACCATTGTTGGGATGATTCAGCGGATTAAACAGAGACATGGTCTAAAGACGTTTTTTTCTTGGATGGCACTAACGTTCCCAGTGGAACTTCCGCTGTCCAAACGTAGGTATTATTGCGTCATTATATTAGCAGTCAAAATTTCATATGCCAAATAACACGCCTTGAATGTATTCTGAGTGGCAAGTGACACAGTGCAAATGGCAAGCAATTTTTTATGAAGCAATTTTATTACGTTCTTTGATGCGAGTAATTTTTTTTTAATGTAATTTTATTTTATTTAAGAACAAATCTGCGTGCGACGTAAGCACAAAACTCATACAATTTTTGTTTCAACCTCCAAACAGACATCAAAAGTAGAAATATTAAAGAAGTAAAACTATCCAGTTCAATGAATTCAAATGTTGTTCCTTGTTTTCGAACGGACATAATTTGTAGATCCATGATAGGATGCTCCGACACATGCAAGTGCTAGATTTTCATACACACATTTTTAGAACCAACGATCGAATACCGATATTTGATCCGAAATCGAACTCTGATTTCCCCATACTCCTACGTTTTTAAGTCTGTATTGGGGAAACCGTATTCCGCTGTTACTCTGGTTGCTCCTTTTGGTTGGTAGGAGAGATGGAAACTCATGTTTTCCGAAATTTCAAAGCAGTTTCTTACAGTTCAATATACTGGTTTTCGAAATAATTGGCCAAATGTTTCATAAAAATGTGTTTTTCCATGTTTTTTAATGAAATTAAAACAAGCCGAAAAGTAGAAAATTTTCATCGATGCGACATTTTGGACATGTAGTGGGGAGAATATAGACAGGTCAATAATATACGAAGCGTAGAAGTGTTTGTGCGTCCAGTAACTGAAATAAAACAAAATAAGAGAAAGCAATATAAAAAAAGAGTTGAATATTCTTCCCTTCACTTTCCATCATGCATTGGATGTGATTATCAATGTGACTGTCCTTTTCATCCCCACCAGTGCAATTATTTCAATAATTCAAATTTACCACTTATGAATGAATTTACTTTTCCGTACAAACCGAAATATAACCATCAGTGAATTCAATTTTGCAATTAAACCACTCAAAATGCTTAATATCGAAACCGCAAAAATAACATCCGTACGTGGAATCATGTTTGATTTGCGGTTTTTGTTTCCCTATTTCACTTTTGATCAGTATTCATTGTCATAGGATGGTTTGAATATTGTAGAATAGCATGTAGAAGGGGTTCTTATCAACAGAAATTTGAAATTCATAATGCAACTATACAAATCAACCACCTGTCTAACATACCCCCACTGCCGGTCAATTTAAGGAGCTCAAATCGAGCGAATCAAAACGTGGGATTTAGCGCGTTTAGATAATGCTTGACATTTCACAACTTTTAATTACTCATCTCAAGAAAAACAAAATTCTATTCATTGTGATAGATGCGTAGAAATATTTCCTATCAATTGATGCAAACGTCTTTGCAATCTAATCAAGAAATGTTCGAGTTATAAGGATTCGATTCGATTTTTTTAAATTTTTTTTCCTACGTCTTCAGTGTTTAGATTTTCATTTTCTCCTTTTTTTCATTCCTATTAAATAGCATATGGAACAAATCAGAAGAATTATGCGGCCAACTGATGTTCCCGATACTGGACTACTGTGTGACCTGCTGTGGAGCGATCCAGACAAGGATGTTAAGGTAAGATATAGGTCGTCGAGCTCTTATCAACTGAATCCACATTCGCTTCTTTATCTCTATCCATACAGGGTTGGGGAGAAAACGATCGTGGTGTCAGTTTCACGTTCGGCGTCGATGTGGTATCCAAATTTTTAGGCTTACACGATCTGGACCTGATCTGCCGAGCCCATCAAGTGGTTGAGGATGGGTATGAGTTCTTCGCGAAACGCTCGCTGGTGACCCTGTTCTCCGCACCCAACTATTGCGGCGAGTTCGATAACGCTGGAGGCATGATGTCGGTGGACGAGAATTTAATGTGTTCATTTCAGGTTGGTTCGGAATGAAAGAAAAACAAGTGCGTTCCTTGACACCTCATCAATGCAATCATGTTTTCTTTTTGTAGATTCTGAAACCATCGGAGAAGAAGGCAAAGTATCAGTACACCGGAACGAACACACAGCGACCACAGACGCCCCAGCGGAACCAGAATCAACCGCTGCCACCGAGCAAACGGAAATAATAATTTCTCTCTCTTCTGAATCGCTATCTGATCCGACGACGCAGCGGCAGCGGTGGTGGCGGCGGAAGCACCCGGAAGCAGAAATCATCATCTTCGTCAACAAACACATCTGACTCATCGTCCACGTCGACTGCCGTTCCAGCAGCCGTCCCATCTAATGTCTCATCCAATAGTAGTAGTAATAGTAGCAGTAGCAGTACCATAGGGAACCATAATCAAAAGCACCACCATCATCACCAGCAGCAGTATCATCACCACTCGGTTGCTTCCCCGGCTTTGTCCAAATATCACACCAATAAAACCAATCGTCTGAAAGTTATACGTGACGATGATTACGGTGAGCGGGCGAGGGAGGAATACACCAACGATGACGTAGACGATGACGAGGGGGAAGAGGAGGAACTAATAGTGACTATTCCTCCGCCTCCACCACCACCTCAGGTGATTGTTATGCAGCAGCAGTTCCGCTCGATGCGGCTGCATTCTCCCACGGAACCACTTCCAATGCAAGCAACGCATCAACAACAACAACAACATGCACATACAACCACCATACAGATCTTACCGAAGGTAGTAACAGTACCAATAGTGGTACCACCACCGACACCACCCCTTCCATCATCATCCTCTTCGTCCATTCTGTCCTGATCGCCATGGGTACCACAAAAACAAACCTCCCTAGCAGCTTTACAAACAGCGCCAGCTAAGAAGCAACCGGAGTTGATGGGACCAGTCGCAGCGGCAGCGGTGCATCCATCGTCGTCTTCTAGAATGCCACCGGTAGGGCTAGGTCAATCGGCTTCGTCGGTGACGTTCTCCACCTTCCGAAGGGTTCATTGATTTGGCATTTATTTCGTTACATAACCTTGAAATTTGTAATATGCGATTGGTATTTTTGAGCGAGCAGAAACCGGGACTAAACAGAGATAAGCAGAGACAAATGGATTTCTGTGAGATTCGGTTTATTAGATTTTGTTCACAGCGTTTTATTTTTTAACAGGTTGAGCCTGTCAAGCTGGAGAAGGAGATCCGGCTAGATGCCGGACAGTGAATTGTTTTTTTTTTATTTTTAGCTCAACTTGGAATTTATATGGAAAATAATAGACCGAAATATTCTGAAGTACGTACGGCGTTGTTGTTATTTGGTATCGTGGTGATGTTTTGTGCGTTTTTTCTTCCCAAGATGGATATTGATGGTAAGTTAACCGACACAGATTGAGAACCAAAACTCAAACGGTCACAAAAGCTTGGATTATCAAGGCGACATTCTCGCGTGATTAAATTATTCATTTCAATGAGGTCTCAGTTGGAATACCAAGATTTTGAGGTTTGATGGCGTCCAGCTAGAATGTTGATTCGAACAATCCGAATAACTTCTTAAGAGTGGAGGTTTTCAAAAGAGCGTAGGCTTCCGCACTGAAGATGGAACATGATGAGGGTAAGGTGGAACAGGTGCTTGTATATTCGCTGGTAATTCCGTAGCCAACCTTGCCATTGGCAACGGAACCACTAGTGAAAATTTGATGAAAGCCTTCATACCCCTCGCTACACAATCTGAGGAAATGTTGTTGGATTTTAAATGGAAGATCCCGACTTGAGCTTGATTCAGTAGGGGGAAATCTATTTTAGAAGGGTATTCAATCCAGAGTCTAGTTTTGGTTCTGGATAAGGTAGCTATGGACGGAAGGTTGAAGCTGGTCAAGGAGTGTAGTATCTGGTTGGCTCTCAGTAACAGGGGGATATCGTCGCGACCTTTGAGGATAAGCCAATGCACAGCCACACACCGTAAAGTAGAGCTTGAACGCTAGCTGGCCACACTCGGTCATCACTGCGGAAGTAGTACTTGTTTTAAACACTCCAGAGGCAACTTTGTTGTATAATGGACATAGGTTCTTATCAACATGGATACCTCTGCTAAAAAGTCCAGCACCGTAGAACATTTTGGATAGCCAGCAGTTCACGATTTGCAAGATAGATGTTCTATGGGCACAGGGAACTCTAGATGCAATCGTTCTGATTATTTAGAGGCGCTTACCCGAAGTATTTCTCACATAGTCTTTGTGGTGATTAAAGCTGAGCGTTCGATCGAGGTAAACTCCAAGCATCTTGAGAGATGTACATTCTAAAGGGTGTTCCACATCAGATTGCATCACGGAAAAAACTCTGTAGAAAATTACCTAGTTGATCGATCCTTTTCAAACTGTCAGACAGTAAAATATAACCCATTAATAAGCTTTTGGCATATTTATTTCATTCAACTTCAATACCATAACCGTATGCTCGCACTTTACGCCTCATTCCACTCTTAAGGTTCTGTTCAACATCTTGCAGTAACTTCTTCGGTAGGGAAACCTACTTTTTCTGCATGTCCTCCTCAAATTTGACCTTCTTAGGATGCTTCCGTAGTGCCTGCTTCATAATATCCCATTATTTTTCGATGTGGCTAGATTCGGACAGAAGATCGCAGGGCCTTCGTGTTGCTTCAACAGAGGAAACAGACGCTTCCGTAGACACTCCTTGAGATATATTTGCCCTTTTACAGTTCCGGTAATCACGAACGAGGCACTCCACTTGCTACATGAACAGATCGCATGCCTAATCATATATTTCTTGGCAAACTTTGAAAGTTCCTGCTTCCTTACTTCCTCCGGAATATCAGAAGAACTTGTGCTGAGCGATGGAGAACAATGGTTCAATTAAGGGGGTATCAAAAATACGCAGAGAAGTAGTGGCTTGGGGTAGAAGGAGGGATTGAGTGGCCAGGAATATTTTGGAGATTATTAATTAATTCCGGGGTTTCTTTGGTTGGATAAGAAACTTCAGTAGAGTTCTGCCTTTCTTGTGCTTTTAAAACGTTCGGTTTGGGAAAACTTTCACTAATGTGGATGTAAGACTCAGTCGTATTCATCTGCTTATTGATAATGTCGGATTCCATGTCGGTCTGGGATTGCTGTTTGATGCGTTTTTTCCTTTTCGTTCATTTTCTTTTCCAATTCTTGCAATCGTGTTGATAGTGAAGCGAAGGTTTCGGTAAGTTGTTTCATCGTTTCGCCTTTTCGACGTAGGACTACGTCTTTCATTGCTATACTGGAGTGTAAGTTCAAAGTTTTGAAAACGAGAGCGTTACGCCGGAACAACAACATTTTGAGCGATGATACTTCTTTGCCGGCTAAACGTAATGGTATGATAACTACTGCATTCGAAAGATAAAATGTCCACGCGTTATTTGTTTATTAATTATTGACCCGAAAACTTGTTTCAATAGCTTGAAAAATACTTTTGAAACAGGCTATTGAAATCACACAAATCTTTATACGAGCTGCTCGGAAATCCATTTAGTTGTGATTGCAAAGCGACGGAAAGATGGTCTCGCTCGCTCGCTCAAACACTATGTTCTTCTCTCCCAATTCCACTTCTTTTCTGCAGCCGGACCGAACGGAGTCTTTAGCGAAAAACGAAGTGTGGATGACAATTCGATACAGATTGTGTATCGTATCCCACCATATGTATAGAGAATATCCCACCATATTAAAGAAACCGTATTGTTTGATGAAAGCAGAAGACTTAGTATCATTTGTTGACGAATGCCGAATGGTCGATGATTCCAACTGGCGGGAAGGGAGTATTATTTGCGCAGGGTATTTTCGAGAAGAATTCGATTCCTCCTTTGAGCGTTCATGACACTTCTCCAGCTAAGCGAAGTGAAAGTGTAATCACTTTATTCGAAAGATGAAATGCCAAAGATTTATATGCTAATTAATTATTGTCCCGAAAACCTATTTCAGTAGTTTGAAAATTGTTCCGAAAATAGGCTATTGAGATCATGAAAATCGATATATAAGCTTGTGCCCGTTCGGAAATCAAGAACGTTGTTCGATATTTGCTGAAGCGGACACGGTTTGCTGAGGAGCGTCGAACGATAATGAAGTGGCAGGTGGAGGAAAAATTTGGATTGAGTCGTCCCCAAGGGTCCTTCTCAGGGCTAGAGACGAATGAACTGCAAACGTTCAAAATCTCTATGATCCAACAAGAAGAAAAAAAGGATGAAATCCATTTTGTTGTGCTTGCGAAGTGACATGAGAATGGTCTCGCTAGCTCAACAAACACTATGCTCTTCTATCTCAATCTTTTCTGCCATCGGACTGAACGGAGCCTCATATTTGGTGAAAGCAGCAGTCCTATTAACGAATGCTCACGAATGCTGCTATCGATCGATGATTCCAAATGTCGGGGTATTATTTGCGCTGGGTATTTTCGAGGAGAAATCGACTCCTTCTTTGAGCGTTAATAATTCTTTTCTGGCTAAACGAAGTGGTTTGACAATCTTTTTATTCGAAAGATGAAATGTCTAAGAGCTATATGCTTGTTACTTATTGATTGATAAGCCAACGGTAGTCCTACGTCTACCTTGCGATTATATCACCGATATAACCCGCTTCTAGTTTTGTTTAAGCTGTTCTAATTCTGGTCAGGTTTCACGAGGGGTGACCAAACGTCGTTGTATCTGGCTAATGACCGCGTAGGAACCAGTTCCTGCCTTCAACTGTTTCGTTGTTTTATGATGGGAAAATTCTTTTTGTAAAGCAAAGACGGACGGAGCTCCTTCTCTATCACGTTTTTTGGGAAAGTTCGGCTTGTTGAGCTCTGCTTGTCGTTGCAGTGCATGCAGAATGGATCTGCACTACGAACACCATCCAAGTTGTGTACTTCCAAACAATTGCAGCATTTAGGCAGTTGATTTGGGCAGTGCAATTTAGTGTTCAGTTCAGGACTTTAACCAGATGGTCATTCGTCCCTGTGCAATTTACGGTCCTATGTCCCAGACCGGACCAGATGCCACCTCCGAACTAACACCAGATATCACTATAAGTTTGCTCTGGGAGCAATCGAAATTGTGACTAAATTACACACATACATACGCTTGGGCAAACTTCAAACGTGTTTAGTCTGTTAAGGATTAATTGAATCACCCTATAATTTGTATAACAGTTTATGTGAGAAACGTTATAGCGTGCATACTATCTTACGCTACTCTCACCACTCACTCACTCAGATCAAGTTAGCGGAAGAGTAGGAATAGGCTTTCCTGTGAGTTCGGGTTAGTGATCGGATTCTGTGCGTACTATATAACGCGTATACAGTAGCCAGCTCAGCCTCACTTAAATAAAGATCATATCCAAGAGTACATCTTATCGCGAATAAAATCATACCTTTTATAAATGGCCATTTCGAATACCGAGCCAATCTAGTTTAATTTCGTACATAGTCTTTACCAAACAGGGTGAATAAAACATCAACCACGGAAAAACACAGAATGGCAGAAAGACAGTTGTATCGCAGTAATTTCAGCCGAATAACTGTTGCTTTCGTGACAACGGTCAAAAAACGAATCTGAAAAGAGAAAGAGTTGAGCGATGTCCCCTCTTATCAAGTTCGGCTGTCAGATGGCAAATCTCCGGCTAAATGTACGTTGCTCGTCAGGGTGGACCTCCAAACCTGTATCAACTCTAAAGCTATATGATTTCGCCGTAACTTTGACCTGATGTCATTCAATTGTTTTTCAACAAAAAAAAAAATCAAAAAAAAACCATTGTATCTCGAATCCCGGGTGTCTGTTTCGAACGCTCACTCATCGCTTGATCTTGGTAATGTTAGAAATCGCGGAAACAAATCATTCACGCATCCATGCATTTGGCAATATAGTTTGTGTACAACCCTTCTGGAGTGCGCGCTAATGTTAGAAATCGGATCGCCCGGAGGGCAAGAGAGACTGAAGCTGTCGAACATTGTGTTGTTAACGAGAAGAAACCTGTATTTATCAAATAAAACATATGACTCTGTTACTGATGTAAAACAAAACAAAACAAAACAAAAACAGTGATGATAATCATGTTTTTATATACAAATTCAAACATTAAACACGTGTGAAATGTGCATTCACACGAGAAAAGAAAATATATAGCAATGTTATAAAACTGTAAGTTCTGAGCTTGAAGAACGCTTGCGTTGGTCGTTGGATGAAAGGCTGTGGGAAGCCAATTGACGCGTGTAGAATATGGATCGAAGAGAGGGAATATTTCCTCCCATCCGGAATCGACGCGGAGAGAAAAGGGATGTTGATAGCAAGGCACACAAAACAAATCAAGCTAACAAATATCAATGTATAATGTGACAAATAAAACTACCGTAGGGTTCGATGGGGAAGCAGATGAAAACAGAGAACAAAATAGCAAACAATAAATACGTAGAACAAAATAATCAAACAAACATACCAAGTAATATCGAACTATGGAGGCAAAGGAGAATGACGACAAAACAAAAAAGATGTAGAGTGATGATTATAAATCCATGTATTTAATACCGAACGCGCCATCATTAACATGAATGTAGTTGCAAGTCCTGTTGAAGCAAACTCAGAAACGATGCTGACCAGAAGACGAGAGGGGTTTTTAAAACGTTTCAATGCGAAGACTTTCTGTTAATTCACGTAAGAAAATCAAACCGTTGGTCATTTTTATCACCCACACTAAATTTACCAAAAACAAAACTGATGAAATGATTGCCTTCTTGATGTAGCTGTAGAGGAAAGGGATAATGATTCAAAATCGAACCACCAACCTCTCTGGTTTGGTTCAACCTACTAACTTAAGATGACCTTAACCGTGAGAGAAGCACTGTTTTTAAAACAAAATTCACTTTGTCACGCATTTATAATTCGCCTTCCGTGATTTCGTGAATTTCCGTGAACTTTTTCGTAGACCCACAAATACACACACACACACTAACAAGCACGTCAGCTCGAAATCCCACTTTTGCGAAAGGCTGTGAATCACGTTTTTGAAGAAGTAGAAAAATCAGAGCTAATCAAAATCCGGAGTCGTGTTTTCTTCATCAACGTCATTACCAGTTTTAACTCCAACCGAAACCACAAAATTTATATATCCCTCCCTTCCCTCTTTTTAAATAAAACTTTTTACTCTTTTTTCTTGTAACATAATATATTAAATAAGAACAGTTGAAGAATTACAGATATATAATAGTCTATTGTAGTTAATTGGTTTCCTTCCTTTCGCGGTTTGTTTTCTGACGTTTTTTCTCTTGAATTCAAGATGTGAAGACCTTTGAGGTTCGAGACCCGCCCAATCTAGGTTCACAGCGTTTGGAAATAAAACTGCTCTAGTACCTTGCGAGAGAACAATTCGACGGTTCGAAAAGTAAAATAAGAAGCAAAAAAAAAACGAACAAAGCAAATGTGCGACAATGTAATAAAACAAAGGAAGTAGAGTATAAATTGGAGTAAATGGCGTTTTTAAAAATTCTCATTCGCGATTAACCATTTTCTTTTCTGTTCTGAACTTTTTAGAGATGGGCAAGTAGCAAGTTTATTGATGCAATTTGAATGAAAAACAATAATGATTATACATAAATTATTTTTATAATAATTATCGTAATTATTATTATTATTATACTTATTAGGTTTAAGGAAAGGAATGATGCATGCACTTGAGTACAGACCAGGATCAGGAATGTGAGGAGCAAATAGACAGAAGGAAACACGATATGATGAATCAAAGGCGAAACGCAATGGTCGAAATAAATAATTATTTAAAAAATGACATCAAGTTCGTGCAGAAAGAAACTCCCAATTGTCTTGCTACCAAGTTGATAAGCGGAATATGAAAACTGACGAAAACATACGGCCGGATGAAAAAAATGTGTGAAGTGGTTTCGTCTACTATTCGGATGGCGATTCAAGGTGGATACCATAAAAAGGTTAGTGTTTTTCTCCCAACCATTTAATTCAAATGAAAATACTTGAAAAAAACATAACCTGGAAAAATAAAACCGAAGGTTTGTGGGAAACCTGAACTCGAACGAAATCTGAAGTTTGCCAGAAATTTAGGCCAATGTATTTGTCAATATCAATTCCAAGGAAGAAACTTGATCAGATTCATAAAAATCTTTTAATTCCGTTGAAGTGTTTTGCGCAAATTTCAGGCATCCCGTTTATTTTAGGTCATATGAAGTCGGTTTGAAGTCGAATAATCCACATTTTTGTTCTGCTCCAGTTTGAAACTCGTGATTGATACGAAATCAATATCGATGCTATTTTCCAAAACGGGTACATGGTTCAAACGTTTTCCCCCAACAATCTCCACTACAACAAATTGAACGTATACCAATTGAGGGGCTTAGAATGAAAGGGGTGTAAGTGATTACCCCCGAGGATTACATAACCATAGGACAAAACTTCTACAGTATAACTGTTCCTGTTATTTACAAAGCTATCTGATAAATAGTTTTGCACAATCATAATTGAGGGGCTTAGAATGCAAGGGGTGTAAGTGACTTGATCGATTTCTCTACATCGACTCTCTCTTTTGGTCATAACTTAGCTGCAAATTCATTCCTAGCTGTATTTGACAATCTTGAAGAAAGGTCAGAACCTCATCTATCGGATGGTATAGCAAACTCATATTGGAACGATTTTGCAGTTGAGTTATTAACTAAAGAAAAAGTTGATGAAGAAAAATCGATCAAGTCACTTACACCCCTTGCATTCTAAGCCCCTCAATTATGATTGTGCAAAACTATTTATCAGATAGCTTTGTAAATAACAGGAACAGTTATACTGTAGAAGTTTTGTCCTATGGTTATGTAATCCTCGGGGTAGCTTTTGCTGATAGCACACACTTCGAATGTTGATCGTACAGCTCAGCTGATTTCGTTTCCGAATCAATCCCGACTGAGTTTGAATACTTCAGCATCTTCCAGCATAACGTTTGCATTAAAAATTTGACAGCTCTATTGGACAACAATCAGAGCATCGAAAGAAAGCCCGATTCCGGACGGCCGACTACCCTAGCTCCATAGGATGCGGAAGAGGAAGATCGAGGGAAAAGTGGCTACATGCGCTTGACCGGGAGGTCGGTGCAACCGGCCAAACAGTGAGAAAGTACCTGGCGAACATGGACATACATGTCAGGAAGCGGAAGTCCCGTCCACTGGTCTCGGACCTGCAGGCAATGACGCAGCGGCAACGGCTGAATAAGATGGTCAAGTCGATTCTCCCGGCGAATCGGGACGTGGCGGTGGTGATGGACGACGAGACCTATCTCACCCTGGATGGCAACGACTGGCAGGGCATTTTGTGTTTTATTTCCCCGCCAAGGAAGTGAGCTCCGAAGTGAAGTTTACGCCCCGTACGACGCCGGAAGTTGCGTCGTTCATCAAGAAATACCATAAGGGCGAAGACGCGGTGATCTGGCCGGATTTGGCGTCGGACCACTATTCGAAGCGATCGTTAGAGGAGATTGAGCGGCTGAATATCGATGTGGCGAACCCGTCCCCCAGCTGCATCCCATCGAGAATTTCTGGGAGAACATGAACCGTAAGATCTTCAACAATTTTGTCACGAAAACTGAGAAGGAATTGATAAATAAAACAAAGAAATAACTTAAAAACATGCCTACACGCATGTCTCTGTCCGCCATGGCGAATGTTCCGGTTAACTATCGAAGGCCGCTCGCAAGAACGTACAATTTTTTGGAAGTAAGCTAATATAATTACCTTCCATGGGAAATTTATCAAACTCAATTATTTGTCTTAGTTTTTTTCTGCGTTGGCGTTGCTCATGATAGCGTCTCGCAAGTGAGTGTATTTTTCCTCACACCGCTTCTGATTGTCTAGAATTGCAGTTGTTCGCTCTCTACCTCTATATCGCTCGCAAGTCATTCTACGTTGAGATGGTGAACGTTAGTTGGCGAGTAAGTTTTCCAACTCGCTGGCAATACGCATGGCTTTAGCCGAATTGAGATTGTTGGCGTATGTGTGGATGAAAGTTCGATGAAGCGATCTTAGCGCCATCTGTCATTTAACAATGTAAATAAATTCGCTCTCCTTGGAAAACAAACTACGGGTCGATTATCTGGATATTATTTATATGAAAGTACTAAAATCGCAATTAAAAATAGATGATGAGGGGTTGGTTATATGTGCTTTTATGTCAAATTTAAGAAAATAATAGAAATTAAAACTATTCAGATTTTTTTTTCTGTATAGGATAATACTTATTGGTATTAAACATATGGTAATCGGTACCCTAGCGGGATCATATATAGGGCCCTATTATAGAAATCGAATCGAGGATTCGATACAATCACTATCACTATCACACCGAGTAAAATCTGGAATTATAGAAATCGAGGAAAACTGCTCGATTCGTTAGCAAGCTCGAATGTCAGCGGTTGTAATGAAATATTTTGAAACAAGCTTGAAATGTTTCACGAAGCACTATAGAAAGGATGGCAAATCTTTTTTTGAGGCATCTGCTATGAAAATGTATTTCCAAAAGTGTTAATATGGTTATGTTTTGGAGAAAACTGATATTCCCTCAACGAATGAAGCTTAATAGGCGTAATGCATGCATGGATGTGTAATAAAAACGATATCATGGAACTATTTGCTTTACAAAAATATAATTATTAGAAAATGAATCTTTTCAATAATTTTCACAACTGTAATCTATGAAATTCCGTAAGGAGTCACACATAAATTCCACTTTTTTAAGGAAAACATTTTTTTTATGTAATTCTCTTTTAGCGTCGATTTCTTGTTGTAGCGGCGTCAATAGAATTATTGTATTGGGCCACCACCTTTGGCCCTGAATTCTCGCTTGTTGTGTGCTAGTGTTTATTTACTTTTCACCTCATGTCAATCCAAATCTGTAATTTAAAAAAAATGGGTGGGTTATATCTAAGATATAACCGCAAGGTTGACGTGGGACTACCTTAGCTTAGCAATCATATGTTTGTATTGATTAATTTTTTTTTAAATTTTTTTTGCTTTGTGAGTAAAAAGTTTGTATGATGCCATGTAAGGTCAATCCATGCAATGTGATAGATTGTGTTCTTCATTACAAGTAAATTTAGGACTGTCATCCTTTTACGTTTGGTATGATGGCTTCTTTGTTTTGTAGTCTTTGTTAGGCAAACACATTTCAGTCGGAACAAAAATGCCCCCGATTTTCATGAATTTGCAATGCCAATTTTCGCAGGCACCTTGGTTCTGATGTCTGTATTGAGGAAACACATTTTAGTCGGAACAAAAATGCCCTCGAATTACATGTAGTGATCCCCGATAATCGTTCGACTAGTCGATTAATCGAATACTTCCTACAGAAATTGATTATTAATCTAACGAATACTGCGCAACTAATAATCGATGCGAACAAATAATTTACATCGATTCATCGATCCAAACCCAGAGAAAAAAAAAACGTACGGCCGCTGCAGATTTATCCTGAAATTCAATCATTATCTTTAACGCTCCCCTAAACTCGCAAAAGAAGCTGAATGCCGCGAATTGAGATTCCTTAACCAGTTTAGGGAAGCGTTAGTATAACTAATTATTTCTCTCAGTGTAACGATTAATCAATTAATCGATTATTTAGGGCGATTAATCGTATCGAATAACAAACTGCTGAAAAGTATTCGATTAGCTGATGAACGATTAATTTCAAAAATCGGGGATCACTACTTACATGTATTTGCAATGCCAATTTCCCCACGCTCCATGGATTTGAAGTCTGTGTTAGGGAAACACATTTCAGTCGGAACAAAAATACCCCCAACTTTCATGTACTTGCAATGCAGATTTCCCCAAGTCTGCTTGGTTTTGATGGCTGTGTTGGGGAAACCGTAAATCGGGCCAATCAAAACAAGGCAGGTAGGGCGTTTTGATAACGCTTAACATTTTACAGTTATTCAATTGTTTCTCTAATAAAAAATAACATTTTATTAATTGCGATAGAAGCGTAGAAATATTCCCTATCAATTGATGCAAACATCTTTCCGATCCAGTATGAAATGTACGAGTTATAAGCATTCGGAATTTTTCATTTTTTCCTGCATGTTCTATGTTTAGGTTTTCATTTTACCCCCCATATACTCCGGTTAGACGTAGTCCCACGTCAAAAATCATTATTGTTTTGCAAGACATTTCTGCTTTAGCATATGACATAGAAAGTTCGGTATAGTATAACAATGAAAAAGAAAATTGCTGACAAAAGTAACACGTACTAACATACGCTAGCAGGAACATTTTTAGGTAGGAAATTCGTTTGATAGTAATTCAAATAATATGATAAAATTAACTTATGAAGTTGTATGTATCGTAGAAGAAACACTTACTTTCTGGCATTCTGAACCAAGACGCATTGATGGTCTCAGCGCAGCGAATTGAAAACTCCTCACTGAATTCCTCCCACGTTTTCTTAACCGGGATTTTATTTGAACTTCCTCCACAAATACCTCGAGCAATGTTTACATTCGCTTCCATTGGTTCAACGAGTCATTCAAACAGGTGGTGATTTGTCTGTCCACTCGTTTTCAACCACTGAAATATGTGCTGGAAGTAAGTTCTGCATTTTAAATTATAACATAATTAATATGAATAATGTTGGATTGAACACTTACCTTGTATAGACTATTCTGGCAGCACCGTAAAACAAATACTGATCAAAACAAACGAACATGTGTTGAAAATTGCATATATTCAAGCGTTTCTGAAATGTTTCCTAAAGGAAAATATCAGGGACGCAAACCAAAACAAAATAATTCTCTGGAGATATGCAACAAGTGAACCAAACAACTCGAAAAGTTCTGACACTTGCATCGATAGCTATCACTCGCTCGGTGCTATCGAATTGCTCGATTTCTATAATAGTGGAATAGGTCTAACGAGCAAAATTCTTATCGCCTCGATTTCTATAATAGGGCCCCTTAAGTGATACATACGCTCCTCATAAACTTATCACTGTTGGGTGTTCTTTCATTTTCTATTTTACCCAAACCAGTAGCGATTACCTAAAAACGTCTCTGCGTTATATAACATTCACGTATATTCATAGTAACATGGTAACAAATAGTCAAAACATGTTAACGCACTTCAGTATGCACACCGAAATTCTTTCACTCCTTGTTTATCAAGTGAATGATTGTATCGATCACTTTCCGTCCCTGCTCGTGATTCAGCAGATTCAGCAACGGATCGCTAATCTTCAGCTCAAGCATCTTGGCCAGCTCTAGCCGAAGAAATTTCACCATTTCGGCCACCTGGTGCGTCTCCGCTTGCAGCGCAATCCAACCGTCCTCCAGCAGTATCACAAAGTCACCCCCGTGCAGTTCGATTCGCATATCGCTGCCAGAGAACAGAACCATCGGAAGCATTGGCACCATGGTGGTTTCCCGGATGTAGATCCGACTTGTTTTTACTTTCTCCTGGTAGACGAGGTAGGGCGAGTTGAAGTGGCCGAAGCGGGAATTAATCGACGACGGGTGAAGGAATACGTAACCATCCTGTTGGGTTTTGAAGCGAAGATCGGAAGCCTGCGGCAGCTTTGGGACGGCACCACCTGCTCCACTTATGAAACTTTTCTCCGGCGTCAGAACCTTGATCACATTCGGATAGAGGGCAGCGCAAAGGATTGCCGCAAGGAGACGATTATTTTCCCCATTGGCATTGATTTCCGATCCCGTCAGTTCGAGCAGCTCATCCTTGACAAACTTCCCCCGCCGGCCGCTCAGATCGACCGGGACAAAGCCAATCGACACCAGCAGTTCCATGAACTGATGCTTCATCTCACCGATCGTATGTAGCGTCTTGGAAGAGAGGTAGTTTTCTTCCGCGTAACAGTGAGCAGCGTATCTGCTTCGTTTCGTGGTTTCCTTCCACTTCCGGTACGCGTTCAGCATCGTCAAGTGATCGCTGTTTGCGACACCAAACAATCGCTTGCGAGCTTCAGCTTCATCCCGTTTGCTGAATGGGGACACAAAGGGACTCTTGAAGCTTAGGCAGGCCGCAATCGTAAGAACACTGTCCAAACACTGGAATATCGCACCGAAAAGCATCAGCTTCCCTATCCGCACATCCACTGGAAGCATTGCCAGATGATGGCCCAGCGCGGTTAGCTCTTCTTCCAGATCGAAAGCTCCCACATCCACCAAACGCTTCTTTGCGGCCTCAATGTTCTCTTCACTTGGCGGCTCGATTGTATTCATCAGTACATCCTTTAGCGACTTCCCCCGAAGCGTATCGAGTGTTTTGATTCTCAACAGCAGCGGTTCCAGCGGTATCCTATGGATTTCGGGCACCGGTTGGCCCAGTATGTGATTCGTAAACCTTGGCCTTGTGTACAAATGGATAGAAACTCCCGGCATAACTCGTCCGGCACGACCCTTCCGCTGCAGTGCGTTCGCCCTTGAAACCCACACTACCTCCAACGATTCCATGTTACGGTTCGAATCGAAGCGTTTCTCCTTCATCTGGCCACAGTCGATCACAAATACGCAATCGTCGATGGTGACCGAGGTTTCCGCGATGTTGGTGCTGAGCACGATTTTCCGCTTCCCCTTGGGGGCCTTCTTGAACACCAGCGCTTGCTCCTCGTTGGTCAGGGTGGAGTGCAGCGGAACGAGAATGAATTTACCCTCCCGCGGACCGAAAAGTTTGCTTTCGGTGAGAGCCTCATGGATGGTTTGGATCTCAGCCAGTCCGGGCAGAAAGATCAGGATGGTTCCCTCTTGGGGCCAACCATGGTCGGTTCCCTCGACGATGTAGCGCAGCACGTGTTCGATCAGTTCCGGATTGATGCGCAGAGGGTCCAGCAGATACAGGGTTCGGCATGTTGTTTTCGAGTAATCTAGAAATGAAAATGAAGTGATAGAGATTCAGCAATCTAATTTGAGTAGGCCATGATATATTAGGTTGTCAAAAAAGTCCTGCGGTATTTCCGCGAGGTGTCGTTGTAAGCGCGTAGTTCTAGTTGTATTCATTGTATCGAGTCATACTATAGCTTGTTGGAAAGGTATTTTTGCTATAATATAGTCCTTGACAGTGTTTTGTTTGGTTAAGTCGTTCGTGAAATATAGTGTCGCAAATATGGAGCAAAATAAAGAGAAAATCCGACATATTTTACAGTACTACTATGACAAAGGCAAAAATGCATCTCAAGCTGCCAATACAATTTGTGCAGTTTATGGACCCGATACAGTTTCCATTTCCACCGCACAACGAGGGTTTCAACGTTTTCGTTCTGATGTAGAGGTCGTCGAAGATGCGCCACGCTCCGGAAGGCCTGTCGTCGAAAATTGCGACAAAATCGCTGAATTAGCCGAGAAAGACCGGCATATTAGCAGCCGTAGCATCGGCCAAGAGCTTTGAAGAAGCTTGGATTCACAAAGAAGCTCGATGTATGGGTGCCACACATGTTGACGCAAAAAAACATCTTTGACCGTATCGACGCATGTGAATCGCTGCTGAATCGCAACAAAATCGACCCGTTTCTGAAGCGGATGGTGACTGGCGATGAAAAGTGGATCACTTACGACAACGTGAAGCGCAAATGGTCGTGGTCGAAGCCCGCTGAAGCGGCTCAGACGGTGGCCAAGCCCTCATTAACGGCCAGTAAGGTTCTGCTGTGTGTTTGGTGGGATTGTCAAGGAATAATCTATTATGAGCTGCTTCCCTATGGCCAAACGCTCAATTCGGACCTGTACTGCCAACAACTGGACCGCTTGAAGGTAGCACTCATGAAGAAGAGGCCATCTTTGATAAACAGAGGCCGCATTGTCTTCCATCAGGACAACGCCAGACCACACACTTCTTTGGTGATGCACCAGAAGCTCCGGGAGCTCGGATGGGAGGTTCTTTTGCATCCGCCGTATAGTGCGGACCTTGCACCAAATGACTACCACCTGTTTTTGTCCATGGCGAACGAGCTACGTAGTCAGAAGTTAGCAACAAAAGAGGCCTGTGAAAATTGGCTATCCGAGTTTTTTGCCAATAAGGAAGCGAGCTTCTATAACAGGGGTATTATGAAGTTGGCATCTTGTTGGGAACAAGTCATCGAACAAAACGGCGCATATTTGACTTAAAACAGATGATTGTAACTAATTTTATGAACAAATGAAAATTCAAAAAAAATACCGCAGGACTTTTTTGACAGCCTAATATCTATCTATCTATCTATAAATATAAAAAAAATGATGTCTGTGTCGTGACTCCTCTTTTCCATCGCACTGGTTTCCCACTTTGTGACTACTCGCCTCAATAATACTCGAGAGAATAGTCTTTAGTAGAATTTATGATATACATCAGAAGTAGAGAGAATGAGATTCCTGAAACTCTCATTTTCCTCATACTCACCTTCTGAACTTTGATAAGAACATATAAGGCATATCGACGCATATTTCTTATGCGCTTTTACTCTCTACTGATTTTATTTACAGATATAAAACCGTATATAGTATTGCAATGTCAAAAACAACCCAAGCCGATACCCAGTCGTGTCCGCCACAGAGCCGATACGGTTCCGACCAGACTCTTGCAGCCAATTGGTCCACCAAAGCACAAGTCCAACCGCCAGCCTTGTTTTGGATTGACAATGAATATCCTCATCCAGAGAAGTCGAGAAATTTTCATTTACCAAAAATTCCTAGACCGGCTCTTAAAAAAAACTTTTACTTTATATCCTTTATGTCTGTGAAACGCGCGCGGGGCTCAAACTTTTGTAGACTACTTTTATTTTTTTTTAACTAATACAAAACAAAAACAACCCAAAAAAAAATAGTCCATCATCACCAAGATCATGATAGACATAATAGAGACGAATACAAATTGAAAACAAAAAATATAACATAAATCAAAAATTGTTCAAAATTGTATAAACAATATAATCCGTTTAAAAAAAACTTCGTCAGGTTGAAAATATTAAAAACAAAAAAAAAATAATCAAAAAAACTGTTCACATTAAGATATCCGTTCGTATAAAACGTTGTCAGTCAAAAAATATTTGTCATAAAAAAAAAATTAAAAAAAAAACTTTCAGCTGTTAGGAAAACACAGCCTTAACGTGTGAAATACAGTTTCTCTTGAATTCCGCTAGTGTTGTTGCACGTTTAATATGTGTTGGCATCGAGTTGAAAACATTTACTCCTTTAAAATATAGAGAATTTTGTGAAACACATGTTAAGAAAAGTGGTGTTCTTATTTCATTCGCGTTTCTAGTATTATATCTATGAAAGTCACTTTCAACTCGATCACACAAATATCGAGGAAGCAAACCGTTAACTACTTTAAAAAAGAACACCATAATTAAATAAACAATTCTTTGCTTCACAGATAACCATTGCAAAGCGTCCAGCATCAAATATGAGGAAGTGAACCTATTGCATTGTAAAATCAAACGCATTATTTTATTCTGCAAGCGCTGTAATTTCGATATTTGTGTTTCATTGGCCAAAAACAAAATGGAAGAACAAAAGTCCAGATGAGGATATTTGTATAGCTGTATTTTACTGCAAATAGTTAAATCGTTTCTTAGTCGACACAAGATTCCATACTTCTTGGCAATTTTCTTGATGATATTGTCAATGTGAGTATTGAAGTTAAGTTTATCATCAATAATCACGCCAAGATATTTAATCAATGGTCTCATCATCAATTACAATAGAGACGTTTTCATTTATGCGATTTCGCGTGATTATCATATATTTAGTTTTACTTATGTTCAATTTTAATTGCTTATACTTCAACCATCTACTTAAAGAACGCAAATCTCCATTCAAGTGTAAAACGACCTCATATACATTCTTAGCTGCAATGAATAACACAGTATCATCAGTAAAAAGATTAATATCGCAATATCGTAAAACTCGTCGCAAGTCATTGATGTACATCATAAATAAAATGGGCCCTAATACACTTCCCTGAGGTACTCCAAGATTATTCCCTACGGGGCTGGAAATGAAATCGTTAAAAATAGTCCGTTGAGTTCTGTCACACAAATAGCTTTCAAAACAGCAACAATCGTGTCTTTATCTTCTAGTTTTTCGTTCCATTTTGCTAACACCAAGTTCAATGCGGTTTCACAGGAATGGCCTTCCCGATATCGGATTGTTCTGGTATTAGCAAAGAATTACGATTCAAATATTCCAACAGCTGGCCTTTAACAACAAGTTCCAAGATTTTCTCTAACGTGTGCAACATGTTGATGGCACGAAACTCTTTGGCTTTAATCGTTCCAGCAACCTTTTGAATGGGTACAACTAAAGACTCTTTCCATACTTGAGGCACATGCCCAGTTATCAATGATTTATTAATAAGGTCCAGCAGGATGTGACAAATCACATGAAAGCAATCTTGAACAACTCTAGCATTTACGTTATCTACTCCAGCCGTTTTTTTTCTAATGAGAAGCAAATGATTTTATGTTCGTTCAATGTAATTGTGTGAAAATTCTCAAATATACAACAACAACTGTTAACCGGCTGTTTTATTTCATCAGGTTCATCGACCAGTTCAATGGATTGATTGATCAATGAAACACTGTTGACAAAATAATTGTTGAATTTGGATGCTATTACTTGCTCAGATTGTTCTAATGTGCCATTAAAGGTTATGGTCCGCGGTTTGCAATTACTAGGCCTTAACAAAGATTTCAAAATTCTCCATAACTCTTTACTGTTGTTTTGATGCTGATCAATCTTCCTCTGAAAATATTCACAACGAGTTTTTTTGATCGATCGTGAATATGTATTGCGCGCGATCGTGTACATGTTCCAATGATTATCACTATTTGTTCTACAAAATCTTTTGTTTCATTTGTACCAAGGCTCGAAATAGCTTGCTTCGAATATTTCCTCCAGCACTTCAATTTCACAAAATCTTCGTTGTTCATGAAATTATCCAAAACATTAATAATTATGGTCTCGTGATCGGTTATTTTTAAGTTAACGTCCGTTGATGAACGAATGCTATCAAAATTGGAATACACATGGTCAATTAAAGTTTTACTGTGCCGGGAAATACGCGTAAAGTCATTAACTGTTTGTTTTAGATTTAAGAAATCAACTAAACGTTTCAAATGCTTCGAATTATGGCTATCCCACCAATTAATATTGAAATCACCAGCCAGTATATTTAGTTTGCTAGGATCAATGAACAGTTCGAGCCAGTTCTCTAAATTTTCAACAAAAAGCTGGTCGCTGGAGCTGGGAGAGTGATATAAAACACCATAATTACCCATCTTCATGCCTCGTTCAACTGTAATGCCTAAGAACCAGTTGCCATCAATTACATCGTTTAGTCGAACATTGAATTGAACTGATTCTCTGACATAAATAGCAACACCGCCAGTATGTCTAGAATGTGATAAACAAGCAGCAACATTATATCCCGGAATACTATATTGATCAAATGATTCAATTCCAACAATGTGGATTTCTGATAATAAAACTAAAAGTGGACGCTTTTCCTCAACAATCTGACGTAATGCTACGTAGTTTGTTGATAACCCGGAAAATTTAAATACAAAATTTGAAATTGATTCACAATTCTTCTGGAACATGGTTGCTATTTATTGAAACGCAAGTTGCTTTTTCTCAAATCATAAAGTTTTTTGTAAACTGAGCATTCAGAACTAAATGCGGCATGGTTGACGTTCAGGTTCAATTTGCGCTCTTTGTTAATTTTTAAACAATTAACACATTTCAATACAGTTGACTTGCACTCAGATGTTTTGTGTTTTTGACTGCATCTAGAGCACGTCTCACAATTATTGCAATATTTGCTCTTATGCCCAAATTCTCCACATTTAAAACATCTTAAAACATTAATCGCGGGAGCAACTGAGCACCGATCGAACCCTACATTTACTTTTTTCGCACTCAATAAATTTTTATATGTATCAAGATCTACTTCAATTACAACATTAAACTTGTTGTATGTGAAGCGTGGATTCTCATACGTATTTATTATTTTCACATCTTTAATAGCGATGTCTTCATTTTGTCTTTTTAAAAAGTCAATGAAAACATCGGAGGAATACTGGTCGCTCATGCCCACTACTTTTAATCTCGGCACCGACGTGGGAACAACAGCTCTATATTCTTCACCCAGATTGCTTTCAATGTCATTTCTCATCTCATTTACATTGGCTCCAGTTGCACACTCAACAATGATGGAGCCATCTCTACCATTTCTAAAGTTACTGATTTTGTGTGTTCTTGGATCTAATTTAGTTTTCAAAATCTTCAAGCTTGTTTGGACTCTCTGGGTTTTATTACAATGACCGGAGGAGCCTTACGATTGCTTTGCTTGATACTTTTACCCGTCATATTAGTATTATTAACTACATTAGAAGATTTAACAACATCCGCGAAACTTATTTTTTCTTGAATTTCATCATCATTTTCACTATTGACAAATTTGCGTTTCTTTCGTTTATTCTGATGCGATTCTGTAGGAATCGCTTCAGGTCCGTTTAGCAAATTATTCATTGCAGCTACATTTTTTTGCGCATCAATTGAAAAACCCGAAGATATCGAATCCAATTTCTCACCAATTAATTTTTCAAGAGACCCATTTACATTTAGTCTCAATTCATCCATCCCGATCTTTAGCGCGTTGTTTATCTGTGCAGTGATGTGATCTCGCATGCCCGTGAGCGAGTCAGAGAGCGAAGATAGCTTCTACACCTCTTGCTCTAGCTTTTTCACATCCGAAATAACATCGTTCTGCACACCACAAGATTGATCTGATAAACAATCATTACACTTGAAGAACACATTTACATTCTCCGTGATGAGTTTCGCTGTCGTTCGGCTTAAGGTAGGTTTAGAGTTCCCGTGAAAGTGAACGCGGACAAACACTTTTCAGTTAATAATTCATCAGTCCATATATAACACTCGAGGAAAACATCTTGAAACGATAGGAAAAAACATTTTCTAGTTCAAAAACATGTTAAACACAATTCATATTGATAAAAGTGGATTAATTCAATATTCCACATCGATTCTCAATTTCCACCGTGGAATCGAGACTTTGGTGAACTCCCCATAGTTCACCGACTTCGGTGAACGTGAACGTGAAAACAGTGGTGAATATAGATGTCAGATTGTCTCCCCGTTCATGTTCACGTTCGAATGTCCCAATGCATTCTGAAAATTATTTCGCCGTGAACTGTAAAAGGATATGTTTAGTAATTCTCAAGTTTTCAATGGAAATTTTAATTTGGATGCAATTTCATTCAGTCGCCTCTTTGCACGAGTTTAAAAACTTCGTTGCTTCGGGTTGATTCGTGAACAACAGTATATTTTATCCGAATTACTTTATTGAAGATTGATGTTTATTTACTTCACGTTTACTGCCGAACTTTTAATATGAACGTGAACAAAAACATTCTATTCACCACGATTTTTTGAGTTGTTTGTTCACAATGTAGTTCACCGTGAAATGATCGTACTATTCCACCACCTGTTCAAGTTCACGTTCACGGGAACCCTAAACCAGGCTTTAGAAGCGTGCATTTGTAGTGGAATACACCGCTACACTTACCGATACAACAAACCGGCAGATCGCTCACCACTATCCCCAGCTTACAGACAGAACATTCCATGACCCAATTCTACCAACACAGATTAAACCGAGACGCTAGAGACAAACAACAACAACACAGAGGAGAGAAAAAAAACAATTGAACCGCCACAGCAGCTGCTATACGAAAACAAATAGCGCGTTGGGGCGATCGGAATTTAATCAAAATAAACAAGAATCAGCTGTTGTTGCAGCTGTTCTTCTACTTAGCCTGTTAAATATCGATAATGGGCACGCGAATGAACTATTTTTTCGCTGCACACAGCAATAATTCACACGTTAAATTATTTAACAATCACAGCACAAAAACACTAGTATGTCCGCCATGATCGTCAAAAAATCCTGATATTTAGTTTCAGTTCATTTAATTATCTTTATCTTATCTCCCACAGTCTGTCCGTCTGATTCTAATGGATTTGGAAATTACTGAGCCGATCAGGGTGAAAATATGTATGTAGGAGTTTTTGGGGGGGCCGAAGAAGGTTCTTATGATGCTTTGAGATCCCTCCTCCTTCCTAAGGGGGCTGCCATACAAATGAAACACAAATTCCTGCATAACTCGAGAACTAATCAAGCAAACGGAACCAAATTAGGCATAACATTACAGCAAACATTAAATGGTACTACTAGCGTATATACAGTAGAGTGCCAATGGATGTATGGGAAAAAAGTAACCTTCGAATTTTCAAAGCGAACTTGATTGAAAGTGTTGATTCCCACTAAAAACCACCCTTTGCAAAATATCAGCTCAATCAGACTTCATTTACTAGTTTGAGTTTTTTGAAAACCGAAAAATCAACCAAGGGGAAGTAAAGGGAATCGGGGTTTTCAAAAAAAAAAATTGGTGCTGTCATCTCGAAAAATTTTATTTGTTCAAAATCGACACCTCGCAAGCAGATCGGACAAGTTTTTAATCGATCCAACAAAGGTGTTTTTTTCACATCGAATAATAGTGTTCTTTTTCACCGGTTGCGCTTGCGAGTGGAGCGAAGTTTAAAGTGGTGCGCGCTGAGGATCCAAATCAGACACATTCATCACACACGCCACACAGCCGCGGCAAGTAGAAATTTATTTTTCTTTTGTTTCCCTATCATTCCTTCTACCTTCTGTGCACGATTTACACCATTGTTCAACTTTGTGTTAACCAAATCGGCAAACGTTGGCATTAGGGGTGATCATTATTTCTTATATACCGTTGAACTTTTATTGGAATTTTTTTTCATTTTATCATTTTATTTAACATAAAATAAATTGAATTTAATATTCGCATCATAACCCTATAAAAAATATTTTTTTCACTTATTTATTTATTTTGATTATCATTATATTCTGTTCATATCGAACAGTTGACCGATTTTTTTGATATGGCTGAGGGCGGGAAGGATCCCCCATCGACGCTATTGAATATTTCCGATACCGATCCTCCTCCTGAAGAGCAGGAAGATGAAGCTGAAGTTGAGGAAGAAACTTCTGTATATGAAGTTGGAAGTTCCGAAGATGAGGACATTGACGAAAAACAGGATTTTCGTCCAAAAGAATACCATGAAGGCTCCAAAGGCCCATTCATTGTATACTTTAGACGAAAATCTAAACCTCTCAATGTCATTCGTATCTCGAAGGAACTTACTCAGAAGTTTTCTGCAGTTACCGAGATTACACGGATGGGGCCAGACAAACTACGAGTTGTCGTCTCAAGCAGGACCCAAGCGAACGAAATCACGCGCTGCGACCTCTTTGCGATTGAGTATCGCGTATACGTGCCCTGTTGCAACGTCGAAACAGACGGCGTAATAACCGAAAAGGGTTTGACTCGAAAAGAGATTATCGATGGTGTCGGTCGCTTCAAGAACTCTTCACTAAAAACTGTGAAGATCGACTGAAATCTGTGTCACAAAAAAATGACAAAAGGGTTCTCAATCGGACAAACTCTTTTCGTGTGACTTTTGAGGGTTCCGCCCTTCCAAACTACGTTGCAATAGGTGCACTTCGTTTACCTGTTCGGTTGTTTGTACCCCGGGTAATGAAATGCAACAAATGTATGCAACTCGGTCACACGGCCGCCTATTGTTGCAATAAAAAACGTTGCGCAGATTGTGGAGAGAGCCATGATGAGAATCCTTGCGCGAAAGAGCACAAGTGTCTTCATTGCGGCGGGACTCCTCATGATATTATTCAATGCCCGGTGTACAAACAACGAGGGGAAAAAATCAAGCGTTCCTTAAAGGAACGTTCCAAGCGGACTTATGCAGAAATGCTTAAGAGTTCCGTTCCAACGACTCAGGACAATCCCTACTCCATTCTGCAGAACGACGAGCCTGTTGCTGACGCTCCCAATGCAGGAAGTTCCGGTACATCGCAGGGTGCCGTCAGGAAAAGAAAAATTACTTCTTTTCCTTTACTCCCCAGAAAGACGACCGAAACTTCCGAACCGAAAGCATCATCCCTAAACTAGATCAATTTAAATTTTTAGTTCATAGTTCTAACTGTGATGTATTTTCCCTCTGTGAAACATGGCTTTCTTCAGCCGACGAGCTGAATTTCCACGATTTCAACATTATTCGCCTCGATCGAAATGACTCGTTTGGTGGCGTTCTATTGGGGATCAAAAAATGTCACTCCTTCTATAGAGTCACTCTCCCATCGATGATAGGCATTGAAGTTGTCGCTTGCCAGACACAAATCAATGGCAAAGACTTCTGCATTGCCTCGATATATATTCCTCCAAGAACCATGGTCGGCCGCCATCAGTTTTTTGATATCATCGCGGCATTGCCGGAGCCGCGGCTAATCTTAGGTGACCTCAACTCCCATGGAACAGCATGGGGGTCACACTATGATGACAGCCGTGCCACGTTGATTTATGATCTGTGCGACAACTTCAACATGACAGTTTTGAATACAGGGGAAGCAACTAGGATAGCCAACCCTCCTGCACGGGCAAGTATGCTAGACATATCACTTTGCTCTTCTTCATTATCCCTGGATTGCACGTGGAAGGTAATCCAAGATCCCCACGGTAGTGATCACCTGCCAATAATTTTATCGATCGCCAATGAATCAGGTTCTCGTGAGTCAGTCGATATTGCGTATGACCTCACGAAAAATATTGACTGGAGAAAATTTGCAGGAATAATATCTGAAGCACTTGTTTCAATGCATGAACTTCCTCCACTCGAAGAGTATAACTTTATATCGAGTTTGATTTACGAAAGCGCACTTCAAGCTCAAAAGAAACGTGTTCCTGCTACCACTTTCCGACGTCGCCCTCCATCACTTTGGTGGGACAAGGAGTGCTCAAAGGTCTACCTTGAAAAATCATCCGCTTTCAAAAAATTCAGGAAAACTGGATTAGTGGAATGGTTTCGAAAGTACCAAGCTCTAGAAGCCAAACTAAAAGGTCTGATTAAAGCAAAAAAGCGTGGATATTGGCGGAAGTTCGTCAATGGTTTGTCAAGGGAGACAGCTATGAGCACTCTTTGGAATACGGCTAGGAGAATGCGTGGCCGGAACCATACAAATGAAAGTGAGGAATACTCTGACCGTTGGATTTTCAAATTTGCAAGAAAGGTTTGTCCCGATTCCGTTCCTGCACAAAACGTCGTACGCGACATTCCGCTCCAAGGCGATTATGAGAATTTTTCGATGGTAGAATTCTCAATTGCACTTCTCTCATGTAACAATTCAGCTCCGGGGTCGGACAAGATTAAATTCAACTTATTAAAGAATCTTCCCGACTTGGCAAAACATCGTTTGCTGAACTTGTTCAACAAGTTTCTGGAGCTGAATATAGTCCCGCATGACTGGAGACAAGTGAGAGTGATAGCCATACGAAAACCCAATAAGCCGGCTTGCGATCACAATTCGTATAGGCCGATTGCAATGTTATCCTGTATTCGCAAATTGTTAGAGAAAATGATTCTACTTCGTTTGGTCAAGTGGGTTGAAACGAACAATTTGCTGTCAAATACGCAGTTTGGCTTCCGCCGAGGTAAAGGGACGAATGATTGTCTCGCGCTGCTATCTTCTGAAATCCAAATCGCATTTGCTCGTAAAGAACAAATGGCTTCCGTTTTCCTCGATATCAAAGGGGCATTTGATTCAGTTTCCATGGAAATTCTCTCAGAGAAACTTCATAATCGTGGACTTTCACCAATTCTGAATAATTTCCTGTACAATTTACTCTCAGAAAAGCACATGTTTTTCAATCATGGCAGCTTGAAATCTTCTCGTTACAGTTTTATGGGCCTCCCACAAGGCTCTTGCCTAAGCCCCCTCTTGTACAGTTTTTACGTCAATGATATAGATGATTGTCTAACTAGAGATTGCACGTTGAGACAACTTGCAGACGATGGAGTTATTTCCATCACGGGTACTAATCCCGCCGTTCTGCAAAATTCCTTGCAAGATACCCTGAACAACCTGTTCACGTGGGCTCTCAAGCTGGGTATCGAATTCTCTACGGAGAAAACTGAAATGGTCCTTTTTTCTAGGAAGCACGAACCCGCCCAATGCCAGCTTCACCTATCCGGCAAAACGATCAAGCACTCGATGTTTTTCAAATACCTTGGAGTATATTTTGACTCTAAATGTACCTGGGGAATACACATTGCGTATTTGAAACAGAAATGCCAGCAAAGAATCAATTTTCTCCAAACAATAACCGGAACATGGTGGGGTGCCCATCCAGGAGACCTCATTCAGTTATACAAAACAACGATATTATCAGTGTTAGAATATGGCAGTTTTTGCTTCCGATCAGCTGCCAGGATTCATATTCTCAAGCTGGAGAGAATACAATATCGTTGCTTGCGTATAGCCATGGGGTGTTTGCATTCGACACATACGATGAGTCTCGAAGTTTTGGCAGGAGTACCCCCGCTTACTCTTCGGTTCACAGAATTATCCTACAGATTTCTCATCCGTTGCAAGATCATGAATCCATTGGTGATTGATAACTTCGAAAATCTACTCCAACTGACTCCTCAGTCAAGTTTTATGTCTCTATACCATGAGTACCTTACCCATGAAGTGCACCCTTCACCGGGCATCTCCAACCAAGTTTGCTTCCCATACTTTTGCAATTCCTCTGTCAATTTTGATCTGTCCATGCGACAAAAGATCCATGGAATCCCAGATCATCTACGCTCCGATTACATTCCGGAGATATTTTCGGCAGAATATGGGAAAGTTAGATCTGATAAAATGTTCTTTACTGACGGTTGATGCATAAACGGGTCCACTGGCTTCGGCATCTTCAATGAAAATTCCAGTGCCTCTTTCAAACTCAAAGATCCTTGTTCCGTGTATGTCGCTGAACTGGGTGCGATATATTACGCATTAGGGATCATTGAAACATTGCCCATCGACCACTATTTTATTTTTTCAGACAGTCTCAGCTCAATAGAGGCAATCCGCTCAATGAAAGTTGATAAACGCTCATCTTATTTCCTAACAAGAATAAGACATCTATTGAGTGTTTTGGTCGAAAAATTATTCAAGATTACCTTAGCATGGGTTCCCTCTCATTGCTCGATTCCGGGGAATGAGAAAGCAGACTCGCTAGCTAAGGTGGGCGCTTCAGAAGGCACAATTTTTGAAAGGCAAATTACTTATAACGAGTTTTTTCACATTCCTCGTCAGGACACACTCGTTAGTTGGCAGCGCATGTGGAGTGAAGATGAGTTCGGTCGTTGGTTACACACGATTATCCCTAAGGTTTCGACGAAAGCTTGGTTTAAGGGATTGAATGTCGGTCGTGATTTCATTCGCGTGATATCTCGGCTTATGTCCAATCACTACAACCTAAACGCGCATCTCTATCGAATTGGGCTCGCAGCAAACAATCTTTGTGATTGTGGCGATGGCTACCACGACATCGAGCATATTGTCTGGTCGTGTATCCGGTTCCATGCTGCTCGCTCTCAGCTCTCTAGAGTACTGAGAGCAAAAGGCAGACAATCGGATATCCCCGTCCGGGATATCTTAGGTAGCCGTGATCCTGATCTTCTGCTTCATCTATACCTGTTCCTCAGAAACGCCGATGTCAACGTTTAATGATGTTTCCTTCTTTGTGTCCCTGTTTCGTATCCCACCTATCCGATCTATAAACTTTTACTTAGTCGCGGCAATACATACACACACTCTTTACAGATACACGGGCCAAAGGTTGTGCAGTCCACTGATGATTCAACAAAAGCCAAAGGTGGTACCGCTCATGACAACTCTACACGAGCTGATGATTGCGCCGGCTAGTGACCATTCTATCCTGGATTCCTCGAGAAGACGCACCACGCTAGATATGGGGTACAGACTAGGGGGGCGTTGCTGATTAATGGTCAGCTGCATCCCAATAGGAGGTATCCCGTGTCGGGCACAGGTACAGATCATTGAAGACAGCAACATCACAATTACGAAAACACTTGTAATACTAACCTCGAGCCAACCGCGAGTAATCGGTTACATATTACTAACATAGTTATAAGGCAAACATTGTCGAAATATTGAACTCCCGGCCCCGTCAGGTTGACGCCATATGAGCCTTAATAAAAATATATATTTTGGATAAAAAAAAAAAAAAAAAAAATCGACACTTTGGGACTTGGTCGTTTTTTCGGAATACAAGGCAAAACGTATGGTTTAGGGTGCCAATGAAAATCGTCATATCGATTTTCCATACGCGACTTCATGCGATATGTTGATAAAATACTCTCTGCAAAACATTAGCTCATACGGACTTCATTTAAAATTGTCGCAGATCTCAAAATTTTATTTTTTTGAAAATTGAAAAATCACCCAAGTGGGGAGAAAAGGAAATCGGAGTTTTTTGATGCCAGATGTCTTAGAATTGGATGAACCGTCGAGATTTACTGTTAACTAAAAAAAAATTTGTTGTCAAAAATTGACTTTTCGGCACTTGGTCGGTTTTGCCTGAAAAGTCGATTTTTTACGAATTTTTATTTCGAGATAAAAGTAAATCTCGACGTTTCATGCAATTTGGAGACATTTGGGATCAAAAAAAAATTTCGAGAACCTCGATTACCTTCACTTTCAGTTTTTTGAAAATCGAAAAATCATCTAAAGGGAAAACGGGATATTCGAAAAAAGAATTCATGCCAAATGTCTTTAAAATTGCATGAGAGATCTAGTGTCATCACTGCACTTAGTTCTTTTTTCGGAATACGAGACGAAACATATGGTTTTGGGTGCCAATAAGAATAGTTATCTAGATTTTGTATTCGGAACTTGCTGCGAAATGTTGATTTGCACAATAATATACCCTATGCAAAATATTAGCTCATTCGAACTTCATTTATTAGTGTTGCAGACGTTAAAATTTTAGTTTTCTGAAAAAAAAGTGCGATTTTCGACATTTTTTCGAGATGACACTAGATCTCGACATTTCATGCAATTTTAAGACGTTTGGCATAATTTTTTCGTTCGATTTCCTCCCTCCTTGGGTGATTTTTCGATTTTCGATAAACCGTTTTGTGCGACTCTCCTTTCATGGGGAAACTTTTTGAAATTAGAGATGACAATTTTCATTGGCACCCTGAGCTATATATCCCATATTCTGGGTTGCATATGAAGCACTTAACGGACATATACAGGGCCTTTCAGAATAAACGCTCACGCAAAAAAATCGAATAGCTCCTTATAGGGCCCTATTATAGAAATCGAGGCTATAAGAATTTTGCTCGTTAGCTCTATTTTACTATTATAGAAATCGAGCAATTCGATAGCACCGAGCGAGTGATAACTATCGATGCATGTGTCAGAACTTTTCGAGTTGTTTGGTTCACTTGTTGCATATCTTCAGAGAATTATTTTGTTTTGGCTTGCATCCCTTTGGGAAACATTTCAGAAACGCTTCAATATATGCAATTTGCAACACATGTTCGTTTGTTTTGATCAGCATTTGTTTTACGGCGCTGCCAGAATAGTCTATACAAGGTAAGTGTTCAATCCAGCATTATTTACATTAATCATGTTATAAATTACAATGCAGAATTTACTTCCAGCGCATATTTCAGTGGCTGAAAATGAGTGGTAGAAGAAAAAAAACCAAATCACCACCAGTTTGAACGGCTCCTTGAAACAATGGAAGCGAACGTAGACATTGCTCGAGACCTTTGTGGAGGCAGTTCTAATATAATCCCGGTGTAGGAAAAGTTGAAGGAATCCAGAGAGGAACTTGATGCACTGAGACCACCAATGCATCTAGGTTCAGAATGGCAGAAAGTAAGTATTTCTTTTACGATACACATAACTTTCATAAGTAAATTTTATCATACTCTTTGAATTTCTTTCAACCGATTTTCCTACCTATAAATTGCTTACTTCTACTAGCATACATTAGTACGTTATTTTTGGCAGCAATTTTCTTTCTTATTGCTATACTATGCCAAACTATACCACTTTCACTACAATAGATCAAACTAATGGTCGGAGTAGTATAATGCTCTATACCATATGCTAAAGCTATCCTGCAAAACAATAATGATTTTATTCAAATTACAGATTTGGATTGACATGAGGGGAAAGGTAAAGAAAACACTAGCACACAACAAGCGAGAATTTAGAGCAACATGTGGTGGCCCCAATTACAATAAAGCTATCGACTCCAATACAACAAGAAATCGACGCTAAAAGAGAATTACATGTTGCATTACATGAATAACAAAAATTGTTTTGCTAAAAGAAAAGTGAAATTCATGCATGACTCTTCACGGAATTCCATCGATTTTCTAATAACTATATTTTTTGTACAGCAAATTGTTCCACGCTGTCGTTTTTATTACACATGCAAGCGTGCCTTACGCCTATTAAGCTTTATTCTTTGAAGGGAATATCAATTTACTCCAAAACATAACAATATTAACACTTTTGGAAATACATTTTCATAGCAGAAGCCTCAAAAAAAGATTTGGCATCCTTTTTATAGTGCTTCATGAAACATTTCAAACTTGTTTCAAAATATTTCATTACAACCGCTGACATTCGAGCTTGCTAACGAATCGAGCAGTTTTCCTCGATTTCTATAATTCCAGATTTTATTCGGTGTGATAGTGATAGTGATTGTATCGAATCCTCGATTCGATTTCTATAATAGGGACCATAATTTTTTTTCGCTCCGTCGATGGTAACACTGCAATCCCCACTTCGGGAATCGTTCAGTCTGATCGGATGGTTTTTAGTGTCAAGATGTGCAATTTACAAGAAAGTGTATTTTTAGTGAAATCGTATTACTCGAGCAACCGTCAAGTGAGCGAGCGTCACTGGCGCTACCTATCGGTAAATGTTGGAGGATGGAGTCTTCCCTGTCATGATGGCCATGCCCAATTTAAAACGTTTCATCTTCCAACAGGACGAAGCGATACCGGCGATGAAACGTTGTTGTTTCTGCGTAGAGTTTTAAGAGATTCCTGCTCTGTTTAACTGTGGATGCAATTGGTCGCCGTATAATCCGAATTCAAGTCCGCTCGATTACTTCCTCTGGGGCTACGTGAAGGATCGTTGCTATGTTAATAAGCCACAAAATTTGGAGAAACTTAACACATTAAGAACTGCACGTTTTGGGGCAAACTTGAACGCTTCATTTGTTCGGATTCCACGAATGAGATCGTTTCCTTCCGTGTAGATGAGACAAAGCCGAGCCATCGGTAGGTCTTGTTAAATTCTTGGCAAACCAAGGATTTAACCATCAAGTGTAGAAAACACGGGTTATTTCGTGATCCATCCGTGACAGACGGAACGCGAAACACGAGAAGAAATAACTCGGATTTTCAACAGCATCGAAGTCGTAATGTTAGAGTTGTGCATGAAGAATTTTGTTCACCGTTTAAAACGCGTTATCGAAAAAAGGGGTAGTCACATCGAAAATGTCCTAAAATAAGCTTTATTTTCGTTTTTTTTAAATAAAAATCGGTACATGCAAAAGTGAAGGTGATATACATACATGTTAATTGCTTGCGAGTTAGTTTCATATGTATATATGATTTACTACAGACAAAAAAAAAAGAATAACGGAAAATTATCATGAGATTATAATTATAACCTCACAATCCGCCATTTGTATACATGACAACATTTATGTTTCTAAAAATAGCAATTATCCAACTGACTTTTAGTGGGAGGGGGTATAAATTTTCAAAATGAGTGATGGCGATGCTTAAGAAAACTTTTCCGATGGGATTCGTACTTCGGTTGTTTGGATGATAAGCAACAGCTATCTCATACGGCTATCTGGCATTTAATTCTAGAGCAGTTAAAACTCATAAAGGAACCGCGGGTAATACGGACAGTGGGGGTAATATGGCCAGGTGGTTGATTTGTATAGTTACATTTTGAATTTCAAATTTCTGTAAATGAGAATACCTTCTACATGTTATTCTATAATATTTAAGCCACCCTATGGCAATGAATACTGATCAAAAGTGGAAAAGGGAAACAAAAACCGAAAATCATACATGATTTCGCGTGTGGATGTAATTTCAGCTGCTTCGATATTAAGCATTTTGAGTGGTTTAATATCCTAATTTAATTTATCCATAGTTACATTTTGGTGAGTTAACAGAGAAGCGATATTAGGTATGTACGGAAAAATAAAATTCATTTTTGAGTGGAAAATTCAAATTATTAAAAAATATTGCACCGGTGGGGTAAAACGGACAGTTGCCAGTGGGAGTGAGATGGACTGTGAAAAGTTTGTTTAATCCGTTCCAAATGAATACCCTGCGCCTATAAATGGAAATCAAATCGCTAAATGTGGACTGGAACCAAAAGCAAAATAGTTGAGGGTATGTTCATTTATACTTCTGAAAAGCACTTCTAGGTGGATTAATTCGATTTTTTCATAATTCAACTGACATTCGAGATGACACCTTGGTTGAATAAAATTATTCCTCTTGCGATCGATAAACCTTTACGCTTCATATATTCCATATCCATATTATCCTCATTATATGTCCATTTTACCCGCATCGCAAAAAATATTGTATTTTTCGGTTTGTTTTAATTTCAGTAAAAAAACATTGAAAAACACTTTTTTGTAAAATATTTCACCAATTAGGTAGAGAGACAGTATATTGAATTGCAAGAAACTGCATCAAAGTTTTGGGAAACATGAGTTTCCAAAGATATAATTGAAGTTCTTCTTAACATGTCCGTTTTATCCCCACCTCCTCTACATATAATTCAAAAAAGATGCAATCGATGCAATGTTGTTCTTGGTCGTCTTTTGTATTTTAGTGGAAGTGTCTTACAATTTATATAGAAATATAGAAATGTTTAAAATTGGCTTCGGGCCTGCAGATCTGGTACAGATTAATATGCCTCCCTACAACACCATATCACCACCAGACGCCGACACTGTTCATACGACATCGCGGATATTCATATGTCAATTTCATAAGTTTCAAATAATGTTGTTAATAATGTAATGTAATATAATGTTTCAATTAGAATCTAATACGATTTTCTGTCGGTTTTACGATGGTGTATATAAAACCGATGTTTGTTGCACTGAATTGAGACTTGCCCAGCAAACATTAAATCGTATAGGTTTTGCACATGCACATAAATTCGTATCAAATTACAACGGTATATAATATCAATCCAGAGCTGCAATTTGTCACTGTCACTGCATATATTTGGGCTACTATGACGACCATTGCAACATTACCACCAAACGACGTGCAACAAAACATAACCGACAAAACAAATGCTTCACTCTTTGTTGCTTAAAAGTTTGTCAGAGTGTTTTGACGGACAAAGCATTTTGCAAGTCAGCGCACTATGATCGTCAAGACGAGAAAGACCATGTCACTTGGTGTGTCCCAAAAATCCTCACATCCCAAATTGTGCTTGATTAGTTCTCGAGTTATGCAGAAGTTTGTGTTTCGTTTGTATGGCAGCCCCCCTTAGAGAAGGGGGAGGAGTATCTATTCACCATAGAAACGTTTCGTGCCCCGTAAAACCTTCACATGCCAAATTTGGCTCCATTTGCTTCATAAGTTTTCGAGTTATGAAGAAATTTGTGTTTCATTTGTATGACAGCTCACCCTAAGAAGAGCGGCAGGAGTGTCTAACGACCATTGAAATATTTATTGCACCCTAAAACCTCCACATGCCAAGTTTGGTTTCATTTGCTTGATTAATTCTCGAGTAATGCAGAAATTTGTGTTTCAACCTGTTTTATTGCGGGGGATAGGGACCGCACAAAAAAAATGCGAATTAGCTGACGTAGTCCCTATGTACAGCGCTGAAATATATATCAAAGATAAAAAAAATGAATGACCGATGAGTTCATTTTTTCAAATACCGCACAAAAATATCGTTCGAGATTTTTGATGCATTTTTTTTGTGCGATCGCAAAAAAATCACAAATTTCTGCATAACTCGAGAACTAATCAAGCAAATGGAGCCAAATTTCGCATGTTTTTGGGTACGAGAAATATTTCTGCGATGGTTTGACACTCCATCCCTCCTCTGGAATGGGGAGGGGGCTCCATAAAAATATAACACATATTTTAACCAACCATATTCCAACCAAACATGAACATTGACTATTTTCGGAAAACTTTGAAGTAAAATGGGAAAATTCGAAAAATTTAATTCCTATATGTTCTACAATTACATCGTGATAAGAGTTGTTAGTCCATTTGATGTTTACGCTAGCGTGATGTTTACGTTTTATGTGGAAAGGGATTCTCAGGTGAAAATAACTATATAAATAAAAACGGATCGCCAAATGTGTTGGTAAGCGCAAAACTCGAATCGTCCGATTTGATATGTCTTCATTTTATTATATTTTATGTATCAAACATGTATTTCATGTAACAGAGAAACATGTTGTTTGCAAGTGATTGAAGAATCTTAAGCGAGAATTTTGTCTGAAAATAATTTTAAATTATGATGACGAGTTTCTATAAGAGAACTAGGAAATTTATAGTAAAAAGAAATTGGAAAGAGTCATATCAAAAAATCAATTTTGGGCGAGACGAAGTTCGCTGGATCAGCTAGTAATAAATAAA